>NC_085141.1:91190127-91214241 GCF_024139115.2 Armigeres subalbatus | reverse complement strand
GTACATGTATTGCTAGACTGCTTACTTTCTATCATTCCCACATTATCGTTCAAAGAAGGAAATATTCACAAAAAAAAAACGTTTAGAAAATTAGTCTTTCAAAATACGTGAAAAAAAGATTCACTTAACATCCCCAGATATGCGCCGTAGTCAGTAAAATCCCAGAAACATATTAGAAGCTAAGATCACACACAACCACAATTTAATAAGAAAAAGCTTAACCATAGATGGAAACCTTTGAACTAAAGTCCGGTAGAATGATAATACACCACAAGCTGAAAAACACGTAAAATTAATACTAATCAATAAACCCTTGTTCAAATGAATGTTGTCTTTGAAGAAAGTAGCTGACCATGCAAACAAGCAAGTCAATGAAGAAATCTTTAGCACTTTGAATAAAATTCGGAAGAAAGAAAAACAGTTTGGCAAGCACTTAAATATACAAACCTCGATACATACGATAAGGTCTGAATTCGACCAGAAAAGTACCAGAAACCCAACATATAAAAAAAAAATTAACGAATTTTGTGTGCGGAAATGATGGCACGTTTGGAACCAGGAACAAAAACAACAAAATTTTAGATGAACAAAACACACATTGTAAAAATTGGACATAAGCGAAACGCAAAACAATTGAATGTAAAAGTAATTAAAACAATTATTGAGTAAAAAAATATGGAAAACTGAAGAATAAATACACAAACAGTTCAAACAGTGAACGGCTTTTTGTTTCTATATTGAGAATTTTCCTTAACGCGACTCTTAAACATACGTTAATCCACTCTAACAGGGATTGTTTAAGCTACATAATGTAGCGTACACACGCTCAAACCTGTTGGACCAACATTGACTCCGCCCCCTTGAAAATGCTTCGGTTGCTGCTTTGTTTGAGCGTGTGTGAAGTTGTTCGAACAACCGTTTGACAGTTGGCTGCGTTTGTAGTGAAGTCGCACAAACCCACTAGATAGCGGGAATGGAAAGAATGGCTCGGGAAGAAAACTATAAAAAAAACTATAGTTCAATCTGATATACGTTATATGCAGTGTTGCCCTTAGTCTTCAAACTCAGATAAATGAATATGGTCGAAAAGAAGATCTTCGAGTTCATCAGTGTGTTCGGGGAAGTGAAGTGCGCGAATTGACGTGATTTTGAGTTCGGTGGAATTCCGCTCGGTATTTGGTCGGCCTTCTTCCCTTGTTCGTGTAGCACGTCATCGAGCAAACATAAATCGGTGCACCGAAATTAAAACTTCATTTGTTTTTCAACGAATTTTCCAAGGCCTGCTCACTTGTTACTGTGAAAAGTGAGAAGTTAGAAATATTGAGTGAGAAGAGATGCGTCTCTGAGACGTTAGTTGTCTCACTCCTCACTTATTATTCCTTATTTCTCACTGATTGATTCTTAGAGATGTATCGTGTTCAAGTATTCACTTCAACATGAAACATATCACGAATCTACAGAAGTTGAAGGATGCGTGGACATACCGTACCACACGCATCGCTTTCTTTTTAAGTTCTTATTTTGGGTTGTATAAGAATATGTAGTGAAATTAATAACATTATTATAAGAAATTATATCAAATTTTATATATATATATATATATATATATATATATATATATATATATATATATATATATATATATATATATATATATATATATATATATATATATATATATATATATATATATATTTGTAGAATATAACATCAACTAGCCAAAGGTTAACTTGGGATGTACATCTCTTGTAGAAGAAGCTGGAAATTATAAAGAATTTTTTAGTTATGAGTATGAGATAGCAGGTTATGTGCCAGGACGTCGTCTGCATAAATGTTACATGGCAGGTTGTGTAGCTTTCATTTCTGGGATGTTTTGTAGAGGGCTATGAAAATGTTAAATCATGAAAATATGAAGGTACATGGGGCCCTCCTTAGCCGTGCGGAAAGACGCGCGGCTACAAAGCAAGACCATGCTGAGGGTGGCTGGGTTCGATTCCCGGTGCCGATCTAGGCAATATTCGGATTGAAAATTGTCTCGACTTCCCTGGGCAGAAAAATATCATCATGTTAGTATCATACGAATGCAAAAATGGTAACTTGGCAAGGCGGCTCTGTCTCTGGCGGCCAGTGTGCCCTTATTGCCCTAGCTCGAAAAATGGAATAATCTTGGACTTTGTTTGTTAGGGCACCGTAACACCCCAGTCAACACAAGATCGTATATGATGTTACTCAAGATGCAAAAGTGGAGGCCATATAGGTACTTCCCCATACAATATGAACGTATTTCGCCTACACTTCAGCATCTTATGTTGCATCATATAGATTTTGTGTTGACTGGGACACGTCTTCATTCTAAAAATACTTTCGAAATTTAAAGTCAATAATTTCAAAATGACTTTTCTAAATAATTCGACTTGAATATTCTTAATTATTAATCATGCCGATAGTTGACCATCAATCATACACATTCAATTACGATCGTTAATCGTTATTCACATTCAAACTGATTTATTAATTAACCTTCCGGGACTCGCATGGTCCTGGATCGTTCACGCAGTCTCGCCTCTGTTGTGAACGACAAGCGAGCTTTTTTCGAAGGTGTTGTTCTTTTTACAACGGTGCGAGTCCCGGAAGGTTAATCATAATCGTTTACCATTATTGTTAATCGTATCATAGCATAGCATAGTTACGGTGTATTTCGTAGGTTGGACACTAGTAATACTCATGTTTTTCTTTTGAAATCCTCATTCAGATTGCTATCAGAAATCAAGGTGGGTTTGGTTCTTGATTTCAATCAAGGATAAAAATCACAATAGCATGAGGATTACTACTCCTGACCACGCCCATCTTCACCGTAACTTGGGAAGGGAAGGAAGTGTTGGTGTTGTACTTACTTAATGAGAGACCTCCAACTCAGCGACACCCTCATAAATTATGAGTCATAAGTACCACGGAGTTGGATATTGGGGAAGGTATTTATTGGGTCAGGGTTTGCCTGTAGCTGACAATGTGACCGTGGTAGATCTTACACCGTAACACACCACGCAAAGGTGTCTACTCAGCGTTACGTGAAACGTTTCCCATTATTGTTAACAATTGTCAAAAAGTAATTTACTCTTTAATAATAGAATCTTCAATAGACTGGCCCAGATTAGTATGGGGAGAAAAAAATGTTGTCGAATTCCACGGGGCACCCCCCAGAATTGTGTCTTTGGGTGAGAAAATCAATCTGTGAAAATTTCAGCTCAATCGCTTGCTGCATAAGCTGGCGCATTTGATTTGAAGTTTGTATGGGGATTTCAGCCAAAATGTATAGGAAAATACACCTCCGTCACTCATTCGATCTGTAAATTGGTTCTGATTGCTCGATTGACATCAGAATTGCAAAAACGGCAGTTGGTATGCTACAGAACAACTTCACAGAACATTGCATGATGATTAAATGAACTTTTATATAGTTTTCGGCTGATTTATTGGAGGCTGATTTGTGTATTTTTGGATTTTTTGATCGAATCGCATCAGCCGAAACCTATATAAAAGTTCATTTAATCATCATACAATGTTCTGTGAAGTTGTTCTGTAGCATACCAACTGCCGTTTTTGCAATTCTGAGGTCAATCGAGCAATCAGAACCAATTTCCAGATCGAATGAGTGACGGAGGTGTATTTTCCTATACATTTTGGCTGAAATCCCCATACAAACTTCAAATCAAATGCGCCAGCTTATGCAACAAGCGATTGAGTTGAAATTTTCAGAGATTGATTTTCTCACCCAAAGACACAATCCTGAGGGGTGCCCCATTAAATTAGGCAACTTTTTGTTTCCTGGGCCAGTCTAATCTTCAATAATAGAAGAAAATGATCAAATCATAATAATCTTAATCATTCATTGAAGCTTTATTTATGATAACAAAATAAAATATCCATGAAGAATTAGAAATTTTCTATAAAAAAAATTAGAAAATTGTCAATAAAGAAATCAGGGTATGAACAATACAAAAATATAAAATTTCCACGAATAATGCAAAATTAATATAAACAATTGTGAATGAGAATTCCACAAAACACAAATAAATTAGCCTTTTTAAAATCAAAAATTGCAATTTAAAAAAATGATTTGTCCATCAAGAATTCACAATGTCCCACAAAAAAATTCAAAATTTTCATAAGGCCGTTAAAAATATTTAATTTAAATTATGTCCTACTGGTCTTTGGAAGGTAAAGGGGGGGGGGATAATAAAAAATAAATATTTAAATGGAAAAAAATCATTAAAACTCCTCGGATTTGTTAAAGAATGTTTTGAAAATCCTCAAAATTGTCCGATTTTTTTTTGTTGCCCCCTCAAAATATTATTTTTGGCCAAAAAAAAACCGAGGGGGGAGACATAATTGTTTTTAAATATTTGTATCGGTTCGTTTTGGGATCCGCGTTTGTATAAACAAAACGCTGGTGAATTTTCCGGGGAAATATATAAAAACATCAGAATACAATTTTGGGTCAGCTGTTGAGGAAAACAAAACAAACGCACGGAAATTGATCTAGAGTGCGGTGCTGCAAATAGTTCATGTGACATTTGCAACACCCGGGCAAAGCTGGGTTTCTTTCGCTAGGTAAAAATATTTTTTTCCCAAAATGATTAAAAACGAGCAATAATAAATAAGAAAATTTCCATTAAAAAAACACACAAAAAAGCACTAAAATTGATAAAATGTTCCATGAACTTTAAACGCTTTTAAAGAAGGAAAATGCTCAGTTTTATTGCTTTTTTATTTTTTTGTTAAATATCTTGGCTGTGCATATGCACAGCATATGTTTCGAAATGGACAAATTGATATGAAATTTGCGAAAAAGAATCCACATGTCTTGGAGGGACTCGAACCCTCAACCTCCTACTCTCTAGATAGGCGTGATAACCCGTACACAACAAGACCACTTAAAGGCCACGTTTGCGGAAAAGCCATCAGAATCCGAGTACCAACCTCCACCGCGGTTAACTCTCTTTTTTGCAAATTGAATATCTTTCGGATGCTTTATTTGTCCAATCTCCACATGTGCTTTACTGTTGTATATCCACAGTCAAGCGAGTGCACATTGTTTATTAAACGAGAGGATCACACTCCATGCCTCCCAGCAACGGGCTGGGCGGGCTGGTATAGAATGCGAATCAATCGCACTATGCTGTGCCAAAGGCTTGCTTGGCTAAAGCATTTGATGAGTTTGATTGCCTTACGTAAGCGGTCGCGTGTACTCAGACGACTAATGACGGTGGAAGACCAACACTTGATTACAATTAATTGCATATTATTCGACAACTCGGCCGTACGAAAACCATTTTTTTGTTAAATATCTTGGCTGTGCATATGCACAGCATATGTTTCGAAATGGACAAATTGATATGAAATTTGCGAAAAAGAACATACAAAGGATATACAACAGTATATACAACAGATATACAAGCACATGTGGAGATTGGACAAATAAAGCATCCGAAAGATATTCAATTTGCAAAAAAAGAGAGCTAACCGCGGTGGAGGTTGGTACTCGGATTCTGATGGCTTTTCCGCAAACGTGACCTTTAAGTGGTCTTGTTGTGTAGGGGTTATCACGCCTATCTAGAGAGTAGGAGGTTGAGGGTTCGAGTCCCTCTAAGACATGTGGATTCTTTTTCGCAAATTTCATATCAATTTGTCCATTTCGAAACATATGCTGTGCATATGCACAGCCAAGATATTTAACAAAAAAATGGTTTTCGTACGGCCGAGTTGTTGAATAATATGCAATTAATTGCTTTTTTATATTTCTTTATGGAAATTTTCATATTTTTTATTGTTCTTTATTGATTTTTTTGTGAAAAGTTTTCAATTCTAAGTGAAAAAAAAAATTGTTAAAAATTTTGTAATTGTTTATTGCTAATAATGATTTATTTATGGAAATTTTGTATTTTTTCCGTGAAACATTTCATTTTTTTTTATGAAGAAATCTTTTTTTATAAATGGAATGTTTGCTTTTAAAAGTGCCAATTTATGTGCCTCAAAAAAAACATATTCTTAGTCCTTTTTTAATGCAAATGAAAATTTTCTTATTCAACACGGTTAGAAAAAAGTACCTAATATTTTTTCTTCTCTTGCATCTCGCTCCCTGTTCTTTTTGTTGTCATAAAATGACGAGCAAAACTTCTCAACAAGTGCAGTAAAGTGTGGGAACTTAACATTGAATAATCTCATGTTTGCAAAAGTTAAGTAAAATTTACCCAACTTTTGGATAGTTTCTAAGTAAAATTAAGTATGTTTTACTGATTATCGCACATTAAACCCCCGATTTGAGTGAAAAGTACCTAATATTAGATACTTTTTTATAATCGTGTATTTGATTGACAAAAACTTAGAAACTGGGTATTGCCTCGATGAGTGGAAGTCGGAAATTAATGTTTGAGGCCATTTTGAAATTCAAGATGGGCAACTTCCAGTTTGCTACCCATGCCAAACCCCCCCCCTCCCTTTTGAACACATGCAATACGAGCATTACCGGAATGGGCACGATGAGTGGAAACCGGAAATAAGTGTTTGGCACCATTTTAAAATTCAAGACCTGTGCTTCGCCGCCGACGATTTTCTTCGCCGTTTGCGCCGTAAAAAATTCGGCGTGCAGCCGTATGAAAATTGAACAATTATACAGCATTTATTCTCATTTGCTAGTCATTTGATGGCTACCTACGGAGGAATATGTGAAAGAACTTACGGATAAATTTGTGAAGTAACTCATTGAGGAATTCCTGAAGGAACTTCCAGAGAATCTCCTGAAGGAACTTCCGTAGGATTTCCAGGAGGAACTTCGGGAGGATTTCCTGGAGGAATTTCCAGAGGATTTCCAGGAGGAACTTCTGAAGGAATTCTTGGATGAACTACTGGAGGAACTACTGGAGGGAATTCCAGAAGGAACTTCCAAAAAAAATCCAGGAGGAGCTTTCGGAGGAATTCCTTTGATGAACCTTCGAAGAATTTCCTGGAGGAATTTCCGGAGGAACTTCGGAAGAAATTCCTGGAATATCTTCTGTAGAAATTCCTGGAATGTCTCCCAGAGAAATTTCTGGAGGAACTTTCAGACGAACTCCTGGAGGGACTTCCGATGGAATTAGTGGAGGAACTTCCGGAGAAATTCCTGGAATATCTGCCGGAGAAATTCCTGGAATAACTTCCAGAGAAATTCCTGGAGCATCCAGAGGAATTCCTGGAGAAACTTCCGGATGAATTCCTTTGAAGAACTTTCGGAGGAATTCCTGGAGGAACTTCCGATGGAATTCCTGGAGCAACTTCCAAAGGAATTCCTGGAGGAACTTCCAGATAAATTACTGGAGGATCTTCTGGAGGAATTCCTGGGGAATTTCTGGAGGAATTCCTGGAGAAACTTCCAAAGGAAATTCCTGGAGGAACTCACGGAGGAATCCCTGGAGCAACTTCCGGAATAATTCCTTCGAGGAACTTCCGGGGAAATTTTTATGACGAACTTCCGGAGGATTTTCTCTAAGGAAATTTCCTTTTAGGAACTTCCAGTAAAAATCTTTTGAGGAACTTCCAGAGCAAATCCTATGAGGAATATTCGAAAGAATTCATTTGAACAATCGAACAAATCCCCAACAAACAATTTAAGCTGGGAAAGTTAGTTTTTTAGCTGAATAAGACTATTTTCGGTTTAATAAGCACTCTATCAGCTTCTAATGTTTGTTAGGTTCCTTCGAAGAACTTTAGGAGGAATTCCTTTGAGAAGCTTCTGGAGAAATTTCTTTGAGGAACACTCGGAAGAATTTCTGGAGGAAATCTTAGAATGGTTTTCGGCCGATGATACAGTAATATCCCGATTCTATCACCTCACTGATTAATTTAGGGGTGGTTAAATAGAACATGTGACAAAATCGGCAAATTTTTAATTCTCTATTTTTTTTGTTCTTCACACAAATTTTAAACAGTTTATGGAAAGACATAACGCGTGAACGGTACCCGTTATTTCTGGTCAAAAGTGCTTACAGAATCTTTCACAGGTACTCAACTCACAACTACAGAAGATAGAAAAATTGCTTGCGAACCTCAAATAGAAGATCTAGGTATATCAATAATTTTGTGGCCATGACCAAAACAGCTGGTCGAGTCAACGAAAAAGCTGTAGAACATGCTGACATTTATATTTTCTTCGGTCATGGCTGAGGCTTCGACCATGGAGTTAACGTATTTATGCAGATTTAACAAACATTGAATGCAAATTTTGTTTCATTCAGTTTTCTATCGTTTCATAATTTTTATAGCCATAATCTGCCGAAACTACCATTGCTAACTTCCACTTTATTTTTAAGCAATTTTCACCTAGTAAAAAGCTGTACTATAAATAAATTAAACTGCGACACTAAAACTGATGTTGATAGCAGCATCCGATGCCAAGTACGGCAGTGTATGAAGATAAAATAAAACTGTCTATCAATCGATTCGAATCCAGAAATAAATAGCGCAACGAGACTCGCCGCATTTCTGACAAAGCACATGCTACTGAGCCACTGGCAAAATATAGAAAACTATGCAACTATTCTACCCGCCGAAAACGCTGTAGTGAAAAGCACTACCAAAACGGTTTTACTACCACTACCAGTTTTCCGTAGTATAAATAATGCATGTCATTAATTTGGTACAGAGGAAACTGATAGTCTACTGAAGAATACTTGTCGAAAAAAAATCACGATAGAAAACATAAGCTTTGGGAAAAAAAGACATAGACAAAGTTGATAAAAACGCCATTAAAATTGTTAAGTTTGCGTAGACTATTTGCAACTGGAGCTGAAAACAAAATTGATTTTTCTTGTCTGATTTTAGGGATATTGAATTAGCAACATAAGTTTCTTATAAAGAACCGTCCTAGAGAAATTCACTGTAGATGTGTTTCGTCATACACATTTCCGGTAGTTAACTTTTAACTGCTTTACGCACATGATGCTGGCAGCGGTGATTAGGACGATTCATTCAAATCATTCACGAGGAAGATCAATTTCTTCGCACCAAACTTAAATTCGGAATCAATACCAACCAAACTATCCGCTCATATGCTCTCGAGTTTTACAATAAATCTTTTCGATGTTATCAGTTAGCCACATGCCCAAGAAACCGACTTGCAGCTCTCGGCTACAACCCCCAACTGGATTCTTATCACCCTCACAGCACCCAACGCAGCGGGCAACTTTGGAGCGAGTTTCAACAATCGGAAAGTAACTGTTTTTGGTACCGGAGGCAGTTTTTTTCTCTCGCACAAATACGAAAATAACTTCTTCCGGGTGCTTTTCAAATCAAAAGTGATCTCGGAGTTTTGGAAAATAAAACAAGAACCTGCACGCCAAGCTACACGCCGAGATGTGTGCAAAGTCGCGATGGGTATTCAAAGATCTATCAAACTTGCCCGGCTCTGGTTCGGAAACGGTGGCGAAAGTTTTGCTCGTTGTTCTCTCGTTGCTATTCCAGTTGTGGAAGCCAGATATCTCCCCCGAAGTTCACCTCTCCCTCGCGGAAGCTGTCGCACTATGAGCAAAATTAGGGAATGCAGTGAATATATTAGGCAGCTTTTTATTATATTCCATGTCGGGCTGCCATATTCGACTGTCAGAAACCGAGCGCTCTGCTGTGTTTATTTCGGAATTCAAAATCCTGGCGGCGCTAGTGTATGAAGAATTAGAATTGTTATGTTAGATATGTCAAAGTTTGTGGTTTGAAAAAAAAACTGGCTTATTCAACAAACGGGGACCGGAATGGTCGAAAAGTTTAACAAGTTGATTAATAGTGCACGATTCTTCTTCAGGAGAACTCTTGTGATGACCATCTCGCAGATTTTTAGAAACTCCGTTTCGCTTTCACATTTTTGGCCAGAAATGTGGCCCCGTTCCCCAGTGTGAGTTGCTCAAACATCGATCTATGTGGATGAATTTCTATTTGAGTTTCGATTGTAAAACTCCATGTTTAACTTTCGGCGGAAGTTTGTTATTTGAGTTGTTTCCACACCAAATTGTCATACAAAGATAGAGTGGGAGCGCACAAAAGCGTGGAGCTACAACAGCACGATACAATGTTAGTAACCTGTCACCCTGCTTCTGTTTTCCAACTCCATCGCCCCAACCATATACGGAATCGACATTTTCCGAATGGAATATGATGCCGTCCGCTCGAGGGGTAGGAAAAATACGAGATGAAATTTGCAAACTACTCATGTTTCTAGTTCATTTAAAAAACAAAATGTGTATGCATGTTCACAGACCAAGTCCCCTCGCCAGAACCTCCCAAGCCCCAGCTTCGGTTTGTTTTGCGTCTCTTGTTTTTCACTCACAGACAGGCGAACAAACCTACTACAAATATTAGGATCGAGAAAAAACAAAACCGAACCGTGTGCGGCGACAAGCAAAAGTTTCCGTCCCCGTTAGAAGCAGGACCGGGCGGAGGACAACAAAGGATAATGTAACCAAACCACCCATGAGAATGATAGGAAAGTTTTCTAGCACAAATAGGGAAAGCTTCTGTAACTGCTAGCTTCGGGCCCAAGTGAGTGACAAATTTGAACAAACTGATCCAGCATAGTTTGGGTTTGATATCAGCGCCTGTGGGATATAATAGGAAGAAGCTAAAAAAAAGTCATCAAAGTTTGGAATTTTTGCTGGATTTTTTTGTATAGCCTAAATATATGTACTGGCTGGTGATTTCAAATTGAACGGATGCTACGAGCTTTCTCATATAACAAAATGAAACTGGAGAATAAATTTGGTAAAAGGAAATATGTGGGCCCTCCTTAGCCGTGCTGTAAGACGCGCGGCTACAAAGCAAGACCATGCTGAGGGTGGCTGGGTTCGATTCCCAGTGCTGGTCTAGGCAACTTTCGGATTGGAAATTGTCTCGGCTTCCCTGGACATAAAAGTATCATCGTGCTAGCCTCATGATATACGAATGCAAAAATGGTAACCTGGCTTAGAAACCTCGCAGTTAATAACTGTGGAAGTGCTTAATGAACACTAAGCTGCGAGGCGGCTCTGTCCCAGTGTGGGGATGTAATGCCAATAAGAAGAAGAAGAAAGGAAATATGTATGGCCTGTAAACAGAGATTAGGTAAGAAAAAAAGACTAACTAACTCAATTTTCCTCATTTGAATATCCCACATTTAAAGTTTTCATCTTTCTGAGACTATAAGTCACGATATGTAACGAAGCCGCCATTCGAGTAACCACAACTTAATGGAATTCTCGCTTAACTTTTCAAAAGGTCCTAAGTAACATTTTTTTCATGAATTAATTTGAATAGTGCAATCAAAAGCTTTCATGTTGTTCTGTTGATTGCGCTATTCAAATTTATTCATGAAAAAAATGTTACTTAGGTCCTTTTGAAAAGTTAAGCGAGAATTGTCGTCCAGGGTCACCAGAAGTGCGTATTTCTGGAACTGATATTCCTTGATTTACTAATGACCGTTTTTCGAATCATCAAGTTTTTACTCAGCCAGTCTCTTACTCGAACTATTGCCGTCTCCAAAGTTTTCCATGTTCTACTATCTTTTGCGGACTTCTTCAAACATGCCGATCATTGACTCCTCCAGAGCAAACTGTCACTTGATCTGCTTGTGTATCTATTCATTTATAATTTAATTGTGGTGGCCGACCTAATGCGCATATATTATAATTAGACGATTCTAGTCCACACATTGGGCTGTACATATATAGTTCACCTCCACAGCAACTTTACCGTCAAAGGCTCGACGCCGTCATATGTAAGTTGTTCAATACGGGTAGACCCAACTTCGCGAACATATTCAATCCGATCGGTATTCCCGGCTGGTTTCTCAGGTACGACGTAGAGATGTCGGCCCATTTGGCTGAATGCCGTTTGGCCGATGACCATTTGGCCAAACGTGTCGTTCAGCCGAATGGTTGAAAAAAAAATCTTCAGATGATGGGTAAAGAAAAGTGAAAAGCAATGAAACATTTCCTACTTTACATGTTAATCTATCTATCTATCCTATTCTATCCTATCCTATCCTATCCTATCCTATCCTATCCTATCCTATCCTATCCTATCCTATCCTATCCTATCCTATCCTATCCTATCCTATCCTATCCTATATCTTTCTATCTATCTATCTTTCTATCTATCTATCTAACTACTTCTGAATCACTTAATCGATAACCGTAGGAAAAGGGGGTTATCGAGGAAGGGGTTTTGTTTAGAAAACGAACAATGCAGTGTAAATTTCAATCCTTTGGACCAGTTCAACCAAATTTTGAACACATATCAAGTATGAGTAAATAATTTTGGAAAGCGGAAGGTTGTGAAGGAAGAGGTAATGTTTAGAAAATAAAAGAATCAATGTAACTTCTCAACCATTGGGCCGATTTTAACTTGATACACACATTCTCTATCCTGATGGAGGAATTAAAAAGAAGGTGGAGAGTCATAAAGAAAAAAGGAGGGTGTGGAGGGAGGGGTATTGTTCAGAAAGCGAACAACTGTGGGTTGCTTCTGAACCCGTGGATCGATGTCAACCAAATTTGGTGCACATTTTCTTTACCCTGGGTAGAAGATTATTGAAGGGGTAGGGAATCGTTATGAAAAGAAGGCCGGTGTGATGGGAGGTGTTTAGCATAGCATAGCATATGTGATTGTACAAATCGTGGGTGGCTATACAATGCTCAATTGAGCAATCTACTGCATATTGTCGCAAATTGGTACTTGGGATTAGTACCTTTAGGCCGGTGTGATGGGAGGTGTTTGATTACAAAATGAACATTTCGTTAAAACTTTGAAACCTCTTGACCGATTTCAACCAAATTTGGGAGACATGTTCTCTGTACTAAGGGTACGATTATAGGAAATGTCAGTGCTATTAGGATAAGGGGGTGAAGCGTTTTTCAGGAAACGAATAGTTGAGGGGAAATTATCGAATTGTGCAATTTGAAGCAATAGCGAAGGCTGAATGCAAAGGAAAGATGAAAAAAGAAGACAATATAGTGGACAGAAACAGAAAGAAGAAGGAATAAGGGAGATGGAAGAAGAAGAAGAATAAAGCTGGAAAAGGAAGAAAGGAAAAGTAAGAAGGAAGTAAATGGAAGAAGAAAAGAGGAAGAAGAAACAAAAATAATGAAGGAAAAGGTAGAAAGATATGTAAGAGGAAAGAGATAAGAGGAAAGAAGACAAAAACATAGCAGAAGAATGGAGATAGGAGAAGAAAAAGGATAAAAGAAGAAGTTAGAAGAGAGGTAGAAAATAGAAATAAAGAAGAGATAAAATAGTAATGAGGGGGGAGCCTTTATAATATTCAACCTGAGAATTGCGCACCAAAAAGGACAAAAAGACAAACCGGTACTAACCGATCACAGTGTACACATCAAGTTGAATCTATATATCAATCTATCTTTCTGTCAATCTATCTGTCTATGTGCGTTTGATGCTACAATTAGACATTTGAATTGGATAATTTACTTTTGAATCCCAAAGCCGGGAATTGAGCTAGTAATAAATTAAACGTGAATAGAAGAATGTAAATTGAGGAGTAACAAGTGACAAGTATGAAGTGAAAAGTAAGAAGCAAGATTTGAAAAGATGTTAGAATGGGAGAATAACAGAATGGGGGCCAACACAATAATAGCGAATAAGTATACAAGGTGGGCGATATAAGCACAAGCATCGATTTAACTGCATGCAAAATATACGTATATGGCCTCCACTTTGTAAACTTACTCGCTATGATATACGATCTTGTGTTTGCTGAATTCTTTCTTCTTTCATCTCAATTCTTCCTTCTGCCTTCTTCCTTACTCCTTCGTTCTTCCTTCTTCCTTCTTTCTTCCGTTTACCTTCTTTCTTCTTCTTCTTCTACTTCGTTTTGTCTCAATTCTCACCCACAATTCTCAGCAACCTGCCTCTCACTTCTCATTACTCACTTCTCACGTATCACATTTCACTTCTCATCACTCACTTCTCACTAGAGATTCTCTGGCAGCGCAAATTCTCCTACTGTGCACCCCATGTCCATCAGCATTGCTGCGTTCCTCAAGCCGCAGAAAACTTTAGACTGATTATCGCTGAGTCGTTTCCACTTCCGCACGAGGTTCACCCTATCTGCCGATGCTCCCGAAGTCCTGGCAGAACCGCAATCGGTCCGGCCGATACAAACCTTTCCTGCCTTTCGACTCGATCCCACCGTAGCCGGCTTATGAGCTTGAGCTTGACCTTGATTGACTGCCCGTAGTTGCTACTCCATTATGACCAGATCAGCTGTTCTTGCACAGAGAACCAATAGATGTTTGCTTGGAACTAGCACTCATCTTCAATGCACAAGTACTGGTGATCTCATTTGTAAGGTCATACTGGCGCCTGCCACGTCAGAATGCAAGTCAATATAGGGAAGGGAAGGAATTGATAATGCAGTCACTCGCCCAGTGCAAGCCGAGAACACCTCTGCACTAGACTGGCCCAGGATACAAAAAGTCGTCCGATTCTACGGGGCACCCCCCTGGATTTTGTCTTTGGGTAAGAAAATCATTCTCTGAAATTTTCAGCCTGATCGGTTATGGGATAAGCCGGGGCAACTGATTTGAAATTAATATGGGGGCTTTCGCCAAAAAATATGGGAAAATACCCCCCTGTTTACTTTTCGTACCGGAAAATGGATGGAAAAGGCCGGATGGGGCCAGATTTGCTGATTTAAAGTTTATTTAGTAATAGGAGGTAGAATTTTATGTCGAATTGTTCATAGGCATGTTAACTCCATTTCCTGCAAATCTGGGCTCAATCGGGCTTTTCCATCCAATTTCCTGTACGAAATAGTAACAGAGGTGTATTTTCCCATATATTTCGGCTGAAACCCCCATATTAACTTCAAATCAATTGCGCCAGCTTATGCAATAACCGATCAGGCTGAAATTTTCAGAGAATGATTTTCTTACCTAAAGGCAAAATCCTGGAGGGTGCCCCGTAGAATCCGACGACTTTTTTTCCCCCCATACTAGGCTGGGCCAGAGTCTATTATATAGAGTTGAGCAAAGAGGATCTTCTTACACTTATTCTGAATAATCTTCTTGTTATTCTGTTTGCAACTTTCATTTTTGTTCAACCCTTAAAGTGATTTCACGGGAGTGTTCACTGCTAAAGCTTTTAATTCGATAACCAAGTCACCCACAGAGTGCAAACATGTGAGTTTCTTGTTGCTACTTTATTGGGGGTGTATTGAAGTTTTGAAGCTGTTTCTAGAACAAATCTAATACATTTCAATTCTTGCGTTTAAATTTGCCATAATAATCGTTAAGCGATACAATACTTCCGCCTTACCAGCAAGCATTTGTTTACTTTGCTCGATAGGTAGACGGTTTGACAGTTCAATAGGTTGATTTGGCTTCACTCTTTGCGTAACTCTATATATAATAGACTCTGGGCTGGGCCACTTTACTCTGCACTTGCCACGAGTTCATGCGGAATTTGCTGGATTTTTTGGGTTAGGTTCGAGGAGCAGAGGTTCGTCTTGGTTAACGAGCAGCTAATGTGACAGGATAGGAGAAAGAAGATGATAGAATTTTTATTGGATGTAGGAAACGAGCCCTAGCACATGAAAATAGCTCAATAATAACAAACCGTGATTTGATAGCAAAATGAGATATGGATTTTTTGGATATAAGAGAAAAAAGATCAAATGATAATATCAATATTTTGCACTGAAATATCATGAGAATATCATGTTATGCTATTTGTAATAAGTGATCAATATCTAGTGCTATTAGTTTGTGTTTATCCATTACATATGGAGTCTAAGATTTTGTGACAGTACATTTACTAGGTATACAAAAAAACAGTTACAGAAATGGGAGGGGAGTCTAGAAATCTCAAAAAGTAGTGGACTTCATATTTGAATCGCCCCTATGTTGATATTTCGGTTCAAATTTTTGATATTGTTGCCAGCGTTTTTATCTCTTATACCTATCAATCAAGTCTATATTATGTTTTGTTATTCATTTCATAGCTTCTGCCCGGATAACGCTGTGATTAAAGACAACACCTCTCTATTTCTCTTTATTTCGTCCTTTTCCGCAGTCGGAGCTTCCTGGTTTTCCTTCGGGTTTGAAGTCAACAGAGGCATTCATTTCACATGTGACAAGAACAACCTGCAGGCTTCGACAAGAACAACCAAAAGATTCTTGAAAGAAAATTGGTGAAGGTACGAAGCGTCACGGTTTTCTTTCGGTTCGTGTATCGCACCTACTCACGTTTGTCGCCTGCAAGAAGCTTGTCGATCAAATCCCGCACCAAGGTTCACAAAATGTTGCTTAAACCCGGCGACCGAAAGGGACGAACGTCGCCAGTTTGTCAACCTTCGGCGGTTCCAGTCTGCGCACCTTCTCTAGGTACCGTTGCAGCACCATACAGCTGCGTCAGGTTGCATATTACTTTTGGACAGAATTCGGGAGCAATTTCCTCGGGAGATTCTCAAAAAAATCTTCGGAATTTTCACAACAAATTCGTCGGTACATCTACGGGAAATTATTTATCGTTTTCACGGGAAATGTTTCGGAGTTTGCAAGGAAATACCTCAAAACTTTCAATGAAAGTTTATCGGAATTTCCACGGAAAATTCATCGAAGTTTCTACAAAAAAAATCATTAAAATAAAAAAAATTAAAGAAATTCTTTGAAATAATCCCACGGAAAATTTTTTGGAACCTCGACTAGGATTTTTTCCACACGTCATTCGCATATCACAACATTTTCAAAAATAATTTTTTTCTTCAGGAACTGCTACTGAAACTGGAACTTATATTAGAAAATGGCGGCAATTTCACAACCGTTTCGATCCGGATTTTTTTTTCGTCGTATTTCAACATAAATTTTGGACATTCTGCTTCAAAAACGTATGCAAACCATGAAAAAGTAGAAATATACGGTAAAATATTTTTTTTGAGATCTTCTAGGGCTTCCAAACCTTCCTTGAGTTCAGATCTTGATGATCTACATAAACAACAAAGCGTTTTACGGGGCCTCAATCCTTATTTGAAGTTGCCATTGCTACTTGAGACATAATTAAACTATTTTCTATCAAATCGCAGTGTTACCAAAACATAAACGGTACTCCAAACTATTCTTGAGTTCAAATCTTGGAGGCCTACAAGACCAACAGAGTGATTGATAGGTTCCTGAGCTTGTGTGTTAGTTGTAAAAACCCCATGGGACGTGATTATGTCAATATATAAAAACATCCACATTCCCAGAATATCTACGGTACTCCAAACCTTTCTTGAGTTCAGATCTTGAAGTTCTACAAGACCAACAGAGTGATTCATAGGGTCCTGAGCTTGTACGTTAGTTGGAGCAACCCCTTGGGACATCATTACACCAGAATATGCAAATCACAGCATTCCCAGAGTTCCTGGGGTAATCCAAGTCATTCTTGAGTTCAGATACTGGAGGTCTTCAAGACCAACAGAGTGATTCATTGATTTCCGAGCTTGTGTGTTAGCTGGAGAAGCCTCATGGAACATCATTACACCAGTATATACAAAATACAATATTCCCAGAGTATCTACGGTACTCCAAATCATTCTTGAATTCAGATCTTGGGGGTCTACAAGACCAACAGAGTGATTCAAAGGCAACTCAGCTTATGTGTTAGTTGTAAAAACCCCATGAGACATCATTACACCAGTATATGAAAATTGAAACATTCCAAGAATATCTACGGTACTCCAAACGATTTTTGAGTTCACATATTGGAGGTCTACGAGGCCAACAGAGTGAATCATAGGACCCTGAGCGTGTGTGTCAGTTGTAGAAACCCCATGGGACATCAATATACCAGTATATACAAATCATAACATTCCCGGAATATTTACGGCGCCATACATGAGTTCAGATGTTGGAGGTCTAAAAGACCAACATAGTGATTCATTACACCATTATATAAAAATCTTGTTAGTTGGAATTGCTCAAATGGACATCATTACGTACACAATACGTAAGTACGAAAAAAAAACGTGTTATTGTGATCACAAACATCGCATCCAAAATTTTTTCGTTCCTTTTATCATCTATAGTGTTATAGAGGGGCCCTCCTGAGCCGTGCGGTAAGACGCGCGGCTACAAAGCATGACCATGCTGAGGGTGGCTGGGTTCGATTCCCGGTGCCGGTCTAGACAATTTTCGGATTGGAAATTGTCTCGACTTCCCTGGGCATAAAAGTATCATCGTGCTAGCCTCATGATAAACAAATGCAAAAATGGTAACCTGGCTTAGAAACCTCGCAGTTAATAACTGTGGAAGTACTTAATGAACACTAAGCTGCAAGGCGGCTCTGTCCCAGTGTGGGGATGTAATGCCAATAAGAAGAAGAAGAAGAAGAAGAAGAAGTGCTATAGAATAAAGCTTGGTACCACGGCGTCTCTTGATGACCGGCTGGGCTATACATGTGAATTATTGCTACTCCATAATCGATCAGAATTAGAGTAAGTTTCACCCTGAAGGCGTTGGTACTCTCATACTTACTTGTTTCATACTTATTATACATATTATATATTTTATACGATATGTTTACCCAAGTGTTTACCATTTCTATACGTATTGAAACCACCCAGGGGTATCATGAGATGACAGTCTAACCAATAATTGAGGATTGTGTACCAAGAACTGAATAAAGCTCGCACTACATTCAATCGACAATATAATTGGTTTCAGTAGTGCACGGAAGTGGTTGTTACTAAGGCTAACATTTATATGTAAGAGTAAAGTAATTTAGGTATGAATAATATCACAAAATTTCATTTCAAATGCTTTTCTCCATACTTATCCCAAAATGAATTAAATGTAATAGCTAAATCATGTTGCTGAAAAAATCTCTCTCTCAGTTCCTCTGCAACCATTTGATGCGATTCTGCGAGATCGTCAACAGAAGGCGTTTCAGTAAAACTTTCGAATCGACATGTTAAGCTCTGGTGCACTGCTGCAAACATGCAGCACACTAGGAGTAAACTTTTTGAAAGCAGTGTACCAAAAGAAATCAATAGTTAAGTTTCTCAATAATAATCTTCTTCATCGAAAAAATATTTAGTAGACTAACAGGTAACAGGTCATTGTATTTTTTTCGAGAAATGCTCTCATTATTGATGAAATTTGTGTAAGGTGGTTATTCACAAATTGCGTGACGAATAATAAAAAAAACTAGAGGTTCATTACAAGAAGTGGCGAAGGGAAGAGGGGTGTTGAAAATAGTAATTGTACGTACTATATCGATCTTCCCTAGATGTCCTTCACCATACAATTTTTTGGCGGTAAATTCATGCTAGACCATCGTACATCTTCTTGTTGATCGATTTGAATATAAAGAATTGAACTCATGGACAATTTGTATTGTCGTACATGTTCAACGAATTCTACAATGTGTCTATAATGGTGTAACGAAGTCCTGTGTAGCTCTACTATTCCAATTCATAAAAATAGATGGAATGACGTAGATCTTCATGTTGATCGATTTGAGTATTGAGATCTGTACTCATGGACAGTTTGGAATGTCGTCGATGTTCAACGAGTTCTGTAATGTATCTATAATGGTGTATCGAAGTCCCGTGGAGCTATTTCCACTCATAGAAATAGTGGAGACCTCAAGGATCTTCGTGTTGATCGATTTGAATATTGGGATCTGAGCTCAAAGACAGTTTGGAGTATCGTAGATGTCGAGCGAATTCTGTGGCGTGTCTCTAATAGTGTAACCAAATCCCGTGGAGCTATTACAACTCATAAAAATAGTTGAGACACCGAATATCTCTATGTGGATCGTTTTGAATATTCTGATTTGTACTCATGGATAGTTTGGAGTATAATAGATGCTCAACGAATTCTGTTATGTATTTATAATAATTTAATGAAGTCTCATGGAGCTATTCCAACTCATAAAAATAGTGGGGACATCAAAGATCTTCTAGTTGATCGATTTGTAAATAGGGATCTGAGCTTTTTGGAGTTTGGAGTGTCGTACATGTTCAACAAATTCTGTGGTGTATATCTTACTGTGTACCGAAGTTCCGTGGAGCTATTCCATCTCGTAAAAATAGTTTAGACATCGGAGATCTTCATGTTGATCGTTTTGAATATTTGGATCTGCGCTCAAAGACAGTTTGGAGTGTCGTAGATGTCAAACGAATTCTGTGTTGTGTCTATAATGGTGTCACGAAATCCCGTGAAGCTATTTCAACTCATAAAACTAGTGGGGACATCGAAGATCTGCATGTTGATCGATTTGAATATTAGGATCTGTACTCAAGGATAGTTTGGAGTGCCATAGATGTCGAACGAATTCTGGTGTGCCTGTTGTGGTGTTACGAGGTATCGCGGAGCTATTCCACCTCATAAAACTAGTGGGGACATCGAGGATCTCTTTGTTGATCGATTTGAATATTAGGATCTGATCTCAAGGAGAGTTTGGAGTGTCGTAGATATCTAAAGAATTCTGTGGTGTGTCTGTAATGATGTTACGAGGTATCCTGTTGCTATTTCAACTCATAAAAATAGTGGGGACATCGTAGATCTGCATGTTGATCGATTTGAACATTAGGATCTGTACTCAAGGAGAGTTTGGAGTGTCGTAGATATCGAAAGAATTCTGTGGTGTGTCTGTAATGATGTTACGAGGTATCCTGGAGCTATTCCAACTCATAAAACTAGTAGGGACATCGAAGATCTGCATGTTGATCGATTTGAATATTAGAATCTGTACTCAAGGATAGTTTGGAGTGTCGTAGGTGTCGAACAAATTCTGTGGAGTGTCTGTTATGGTGTTACGAGGTATCCTGGAGCTATTCCAACTCATAAAACTAGTGGGGACATCGAAGAGCTGCATGTTGATCGATTTGAACATTAGGATCTGTACTCAAGGAGAGTTTGGAGTGTCGTAGATATCGAAAGAATTCTGTGGTGTGTCTGTAATGATGTTACGAGGTATCCTGGAGCTATTCCAACTCATAAAACTAGTGAGGACATCGAAGATCTGAATGTTGATCGATTTGAATATTAGGATCTGTACTCAAGGATAGTTTGGAGTGTCGTAGGTGTCGAACGAATTCTGTGGCGTGTCTGTTATGGTGTTACGAGGTATCCTGGAGCTATTCCAACTCATAAAACTAGTGGGGACATCGAAGATCTGCATGTTGATCGATTTGAATATTATGATCTATACTCAAGGATAGTTTGGAGTGTCGTAGGTGTCGAACTAATTCTGTGGAGTGTCTGTTATGGTGTTACGAGGTATCCTGGAGCTATTCCAACTCATAAAACTAGTGGGGACATCGAAGATCAGCATGTTGATCGATTTGAACATTAGGATCTGTACTCAAGGAGAGTTTGGAGTGTCGTAGATGTCGAACGAGTTATGTGGTGTGTCTGTAATGATGTTACGAGGTATCCTGGAGCTATTCCAACTCATAAAACTATTGGGGACATCGAAGATCTGCATGTTGATCGATTTGAATATTAGGATCTGTACTCAAGGATAGTTCGGAGTGTCGTAGGTGTCGAACTAATTCTGTGGAGTGTCTGTTATGGTGTTACGAGGTATCCTGGAGCTATTCCAACTCATAAAACTAGTGGGGACATCAAAGATCAGCATGTTGATCGATTTGAACATTAGGATCTGTACTCAAAGAGAGTTTGGAGTGTCGTAGATGTCGAACGAATTATGTGGTGTGTCTGTAATGATATTACGAGGTATCCTGGAGCTATTCCAACTCATAAAACTAGTGAAGACATCAAAGATCTGCATGTTGATCGATTTGAATATTAGGATCTGTACTCAAGGATAGTTTGGAATGCCGTAGATGCCGAACGAATTCTGTGGTATGTCTGTAATGGTGTAATGAAGAACAGTGGAGCTGTCCCAACTCATAAAAATAGTAGGTCATCGTAGATCTTTTTGTTGACCGATTTAAATATTAAGATCTGAGTTCAAGAACTGTTTAGAGTATCTCAGGTATTGAATAAGATCTGTTATACTGCAGGATAGGTGCGGGATATTATCATAAAGCATTTCAATTTCAATTATTTAATCAGAATGTGGAAAAAAAATGGTGTTGATTCCTTAGAGCATCAAAATTAGATCTCAAGGATAGTTTGGATGCTCTAGATCATCCTAGTGACCATAACCTGACCTGCTCAATATTTTTCTTGGATGAAGCAGTCAATTTTGAACATGTTTGCTGAAGAAAGCGAGGCTCTATCTCTTAAAACTGATTTTTGACTGCTGATTTTCGTCTTGGGTCATATATGACCCATCTTTATTGAATCGGTTAAGAAGAAGTAGGTTATTCAGAATCAAAGTAACCCGTACCCAGGAAAAAATTTGTTCTTTTGTAAATATTTATCATCAATCAAGATCAATTCTGTATTCCTTTTATGTGGACAGATACATAGGTAATAAGCCAAATAAACTCAGCTGTTCCCTACAATAACAATATCACACAAAAAAATCGGTATCACTCTCTGATCACTTCATCCCCGATTCCAATAATTCACAGGAATCCTGCAAGCAGGGCACGTTCTGCCGAATCACAACGGATCCAGCTTCAATTTCCACTTTCCAGTTGCCCACGGGCCATCATCCAAAACTGCAAAGAAATCATGACTGCTGCACCACCGCCCCTGCTCGGGTCCGTCCACTTCACCGATAGTGAAGCTCTCGCCAGGCAAACGTTCTCCCCGTTCCGATACAATGTTCCGCTGTTTGTATACAAAAGTTAGTGAGAAAATTATCTTCCCCAATCTTCCCCATTTCTCATTTCACCCGGGGGGCGGCAGTCTATTGGAACGCAAGCAATTTTCCTTTTCGTTGAATTTTCCAACTGCTTTCACCTGCTGCCCGGTTGTGCGCCAGGTGTTTCCTCTATTTTCCCTATTCTAAGTGTTGACCCCGGGCGAAACGATGCGGAAGGATATCGGAACAATAAACAACACCATAACACCTTCCTTAACTTTTGCAGAAAAATCCATGATGGATCCACCTAGTAGTGATTGAGTCTTTTTACTGAATAGGTACTAGGTTAAAACCCACAAGTTAATAAATGGTTTGGTTAGAATACCACACTATAGGGATTTATAGATTTTCTTCATTGATTAAGCAATTACGCTTGTTTTTGTTCATAGACGATTTTATGCGTTGGCCAGCGTTCGGTTACGTATTGCTCAAACGAGAAAAAAAAGGATGGGAGATCTTGACGAGACGAACGTGTGGTGATCGAAAGGGGAAAGCAGCTTACGAGGAACATCTGAATGGCGCTGAGAGTACAGGCAGTGAAAGTCAAGGCAGCGGAGGAGATGACTCGTCAGTTCGGACGAAGGAAGCCACCAAGTTACCGAAAACATCATTATTAACTAATATCTAATAATGATGTTGAATAAGGTCGGAAATGAACTAAAACATGTTATGTCAAGCAAAGCTATGATAAGGTTTTAAAAACACAGCAATTTGATCAAGAAGAAGTTTCATACTTTCTCTCAACTTGTGATAACATGTAAATTTTTTACATTTGTTTGGTTTTTTGAGATGTTTCGTTTTTCTTACAACATAAAACATGTCTAAGGAAGATTTTACAGAACAAGGTCATAACATGTTCATATTTTGGCATTTGTTTCGTCAGAATATAACCCTAACGATAGAAGTTTAACGTAATTTCAACATCTTTAAGATCATGTTATGAACGTTCTTCATCGACCCTTTGTTTATCGACAACTCGCCATATTGTTTTTATTTTGCAGATTCGATAATTGTTTATATATCCATTTCAAAATTATGCTTTGCATAGTTCAATCAATGGCGCATGAATTTAGAGAAAAAATGAAAATTTAGCCAATGAAACATAGGCCGCATATAATGTTTCGACCGAGACTTCAAACAAATTTGATTTATTTATTCAGTTTGTATATGTTTATTAATATTTTAAATGGTGTATCTCATGATGATTTTCATTCGTTTTTGTATAAAATTTCTTTTTGAACGTGTTGGTCAGCATTTTTTGTTTTGGTATTCAATTTGACAGAACCATGTTGAAAGTCGGTTACTAACATCATTGATTACTTAAGTTTAGTCTTG
>NC_085141.1:90303546-90543546 GCF_024139115.2 Armigeres subalbatus | reverse complement strand
TTCATTATTTCAAAAGGATTCACTTTCGCGGGCAGAAAAAATAGCTCGCCTCACATTTCACAGTTCTGATGACTGTGGAATAGCATTAGGCTATTATTTCGCGCTCTCGAGTGAATTAAAAACAAAAAAAAGTTCTCTACTTTTGCCCTTGTCATACACCGAGTCTCGAGAGGGAAAGTTGAAATGTCCAAACAATTCAGCAGAACAAATTCCTATAATTCGTGGTATGTTTCAAATATTCTTGTATGCTTTGAATTTTGAACTAATGCTGTACCTTAATACTTCAATTGAACGAAAATTAATTGTAAAGTAGCAGTAAATTTATTAGTTGGCATAAAGCAGTTAGTCGAGTTTCCCATAGAACGCACAATGCCACTTCAGAGGCCACACAATACTCTGAAATGCTTCCAAAGAATACCTTCTCCAGTTGGGCGCCATAATCAGGGGTTGATGAATGCACACTATGAACAAACGTTTGAAAGCTGCTGAGCCAGTGCAAAAAAAAAGCACATGAGTTCAACCACAATTGCGGTGTGAACGGACAGCAGTTTTTCATCCATGCTGAGGTTTCCAGTATGAAGGTTTTTCATTCGTTTCTGGTTTGCTTTTTTTTAGAATTGCGGTGAAAAAAGGCATTTTTTCTCACCACCTATATGTGCTTCCATTGTCAGGGGTAATTTTCACATGTGAATGTAGTCATGGTGACACCCGAATAGGGAAGGATAACAGAATTAGAGAAAATTATTAGGCTCTTTTAGTGGAATGTCTTCATCAGTCATATGGACGAGTTTAGTACCTACTGCTACATTTAATTCCACCACGTTGTAATCTTCCGCATTTTAGGCTCGCTACTATTGTCGGGCTATCTCTGAAGTAGGGAAACTGCACCATGAATTAATAACATGTTACCATATAAATCCCAATTGAAAACATATAATTGGATAGCAAATCGGTTTGTGTTTTTTTTCAGCAACGGGTGTGAGCACAAAATAAATCCAAATAACCCCTTTCCTTTTGCTAATATTATTTCTGTCGACGCTCTATATCTCGATATTCCTCCCTTTGCCGATGGTTTTATCAGTCCTTCCAATTCATATACCTTTTTTTTCTCAATTTCGATGTGTTTTGGCCATATTTGTTCACTCTCCCTATGTCGAAGTAGTCAAGTTTCTAGGCAACTACACCATCTGTGGGCAGTACCAAAAACATCAAAAACAAGAAATAACATTTGTGTTCTTGCCGTTTTTTTTAAAAGTAATGAACTTTGTTCGGAGCTGGCTAGCTGGCCGAAGGGGGAGGTAGGCTGAGTGACTTTTGTGAAAATGCTTTAAGGCGTATTTAAGGCTCATTATAATGATTTCGGTGGGCTATTCGGTGGCCCATGTACGGACGGATGTAATATCAGGCATTTTTGTGTTTTCGTTTGCACAAAACCACGTTTTTTGCTACTTTATCGGAATTTTCTCAAATTAAGCGAAATTCCCATAAACTATTGAAAAAATTCCAAGATACAAAAGTTATTACCACTTTGAAATGTAAAAAATTCAATAATAAAAGAATAACGGCGTCCTTACGGGAAGGAAGGATTGTTAGCTCGACTCTCCTTGCTACTAGAGACTGAGAACACCTCTGCATCTCCACGATTGTCTTGGTATGCGGTATTGTGTTTACTATCATTTATATTCTATATAGGGGAAAGTGGTCGGTTGTCTGCACCCTTTTGTTTTCGGTTCATATCTTCGTCCAATTACACAAAACGGTGATATTTACATACCGATGTAAACCTACAGCTAACAGCTGGCGAAGAGATTTTATTTATTCTATGTATTAAAAATAATAATAATAATTTTGTTAAGTGTTAATGCCGTTTTGAAAAAGGTGGCCGGTTGTCGGCACCAAAAAAAAAACAACTAAAACGGAAAAATATGCACTGAGGGTGTTATGGCTGAAAATATCAGAATTAATTATGTAAATGGCAATGACGCGCATTAATTAACTTACTCACCGAACAGTGCAGAACATACTAAATATCTCGGACCACGCGTCCGAACTAAATTATCGGATCCCGTCAAAATTATACGTTCGATTTACTATCCGACAAAATTAAACTATAGGGGAAACTGGACACACATGATCCCCACTTTTTGTTTAGAATATTTCTCGATGTAACATGCACAGATTTGCACGCTTCTTGATGGATTAGATAAAGAATTTCATTAGCTATTCAAAAACGTCATTGGAAGCAATAGTTTGTTCATGAAAGTTACAAAAAAATCGATTTTGCTGAAAGATAGAAAATTTGGCATTTTCAAAACTTGCGGGAGACTTGATCCCCATATAGGGGGAAATTGATCCCGTTATGGGCTGAACATGTTTACGTTCTTCCAAGTCTAATGATAGGACGAATTGGTCTAGCCTCAAATCCTAACAATTCTTCATAGTCTGTCGTAATAGCAGTTGTGCGAAAATTAAACAATGTTGGTATTAAGTAAGGCAAGTATTTTGGTTCTCGAATAGAGTAATAGTGACAGATAGAATGTCTGCTATAGCAACAAAATTGCCATAGTGATGAGGATTCATCTGCAAACCATTCACTCCATTAAAAGGTAGTGGTCATATCACGACAACCATGATGTGCCCAAGAGGATCTCGTTTTGTGATTGATACAATTATGATTCCAAAAATGATTGATCGATACATAAATATAGGGTAAAGGATGTATTTTGGACCACCCTTACGGGGGCTCTTATTTTGGACCACCAAGAGGAATTTGCACTAAGTGGTCCAAAATAAGAGCCGTCGAACTGGTGGTCCAAAATACCTCCCTTACCCTATCTTTGTAATTTTAGAATCTATTTTTTTTTATTAAATCTCTGAAAATTGGCCACGCTGCGAATGCCATGGTCTATGGTAAATATCCCTGAGTACCTGTTTTGAGATCAATAAAAAAACTTGTGATACATCGAGATCGCCAGACTATTTACTACCAATACCACAACCGTGATCATACCAGGATGGTGACTTCATACATCAATATGGTACTGTCACGCATCATCATTTTTGAAGTGTGTGTTATTATTACACAAATTCGATTTCTCTTAAACAACTGACTAAAAGTTGTAGAATGTGCCTATTATTGAAAAATTCTTTAAGAAGATTTACAAATAAATGGTGATTGTAAGCAAATTTTTCCTAGTTCAAACGGAAATAATTTAGTACCAGATCGAACAATACTGATTTTAAGCCCTGTGATTTGTTGATTATTTCCAAAGCCTAATTTATACACTTTTTCATAGAAAATAATGTTAAAATGCATTTAATAAAACTAATCAAAAATAAGTATGCTCAATTACATTTTGTTCTGGTTAATGAAATAAGGCTATTGAGAAATTCAAATTACGCGTGTATCGTCTGATTCACAAAATTAAAAAGAAATTAAATTTATTTATACTTTTTAACTACAAAAGAATTTTAACAGATCAATTAGTTACATATGTACAATACAATAATATGCAACGGTATACAACAAACGCCTTAATATATGCAATTTCGGGATCAAGTGTGTCCAAACTGTGGGGGATCAAGTGTGTCCATGTTGAGTATTTATCTTGTTTTGTTTTTTGTATTCAATGGAAAATAAGCAATAGTTAATTGAATGAATTTATTCAATTCCACAATGATAACACTTTGTCCAGTAAAAATTTTGTACGTTTTGGTTGGACATATTCAAAGTTATTAAACTTTTCTCTTTTGAAGAAAAAAAAGGATAGAGAATGCTCAAATAATAAAACCTCTCTAAAACCCATATACATAAAGTAACTAATATTAAATGTTACTCAGATTCAATAATCTATCTAACGGATCCGTTTGCACATATCACTGGTATAAAAATGTGATTAGTTTTCGAGAAAACAGGGGGGGGGGACCATGTGTCCCCGGGGATCATGTGTGTACAGTTTCCCCTACACCAGAATCCAGTCCGATACGTTACATGTTCTCGTTCAATCATGAACTCATTTTCATAAATAAATCAGTATTAGCGATATACGGCACGGCAAATCCTGGGAATGAAGGAATAAAACAGACCCCATCTCGTGGTATTTAGCGTCTTACCCTTATCTTATCTCTACCACCCCGTTGTGCGGGGCAGGATACAAGCAACCTTAGGGAAGATCGGGTAACCAAACCGGTGGTCGTATGCTGACAGGGAAGAGGGGAGGTGAATTGCTCCTTTCCGGGGGTACAAACCTGATCGAGTATCTGTTCTCCATGTTATGTGCGGCTGATCATCGTCCAAGTGCCAGCGAGGGACTCTAAGCATAATTGTTCCCCATTACGCTGGGATATGGATACTCTGAAGTAGGACGTAACGGTGTAAATCCGGTCATGTCACCAGCACGACACGAAAGCCGACAATATGACATCCCTAACCCCGAATCCCAAGGTGTCAGGCGACCCGTGCCGAGGGGATGAATGGCCTGGGGGTGAAACAATTAGCCAAGCAGTTAACGGAGCCTGTAATGGAGACACTTCTTCGTGATGCATTACGGAGTAAGATCTACCACACTATGCTCTAGTTCTTACTATTCTTGTTATTACTTATGAGTGATGGTCGGAAGAGCATGGAACGACTGTAATTTGCTTTTAGATAACCCATTTTTTGCACATTTCGGATGGAGTCAATGGAGAAATTTATAAAAAAGGACTAAATCTTAGGCTTAAGAACTTATAAGAAGAAGCAAAAACGTGTTTGAACTTCTGATCCGATGCATGGTAAAAATCAGTATTATACCACTTATTGTTGAAACCGAAACTGATTGAGGGGCACGGCTTTGAAAGTTGGTACAACTTTCTGAGGAATTTTTGAATAATACTTAATTTCTACTTAATTTCTTCTCAACAGAAATGGAGCAGAAAGACATGCATCAAACAAATGGCACGGGTATACTACAAAAATTCAATGAAATGGACGCAGTGGTTCATCCCGAACAAAAAAAAGAAAAGCATAATTGTGCACCATTGTGCACAAATTGTTGATTAAATGTTATCTGTTTAGATGTAAGCTAAATAAATAATAATAATACATAGATGATATGTACGTCGACAGTAAATATACTTCGATGTTATCGCCCCGGGTTATGATAATAGCAAATTTGTATTTAATCGCAGATTTAAAGGAACTCAAGATTGAACTACAGGTAAAAATAATGTTGTCATACACTGCTCCGTAATAATAATGTTTTTATTTCTCAAAATAAGTTAGGTTTTGGAGAAATTAAACTGAAATTTGGTGGATTATTACCTCCAGAAACTACGTTGACTATCAACAATGGATTCTGTTCAGAATACCATTCGAATTCTTTTCAGAATCGCAAACAGATTCTGTTCAAAACCTTCAATCGGATTCTTTTCAGAATCTCAAACAGAATCCTAAACGGACTCTATTTAAAATTTCAAACAAATTCCGAAAGGGTTCTGCCCGAGTTTCCACCGGAACTTTGTTTAGAATCGCGAATGGATTTTCTTTAGAATTCCAAACGGATTCTGCTTAAAGTTCTGATCGGAATCTGTTCAAATTCCCGAACGAATTCTTTTTAAAGTTTCAAACGGATTATGTTTAGAATCCCAAAGGGACTCTGTTCAGAATTCCAGATGGAATCAGTTTAGAATCTCAAACGAATTTTGCTCGAAGTGGATGCTGCTCAGAATCCCAATTGAGTATTTTTAAGAACCCCTTCGTTATTTGCTACGAAAAGTTATAGTGAACAGATCAACATTACGGAATTGGTTGCCACATGAAAACACCATACAATATTTTCTGCCAATTTAAACTTCTCTGAAGCTTGTTTTCGTACCACGACTGGAGTTACAAGCGGCCACACTGGGCGAGCGGCTGCGTAAGACGATAGTGGATGGTCATTATATTCAGATCAATCACGCGTAGGGGAAGGGGGGGCAATATGCCCTATCTAAGCAAACACTGCTCTATTGTCTTATTTGTAACGCTATTCATGGGTATTTTTACATTATGTATCAGTTAAACAAGATAGCTAGTTGATGCCATTCAAAAATTGTCAAAAATCTCAATCATATTGATAATATTCACATTTCAAAAAAGCGGTGATATTCTGTTGCCGGAAAACTCATGAGGCAAAACGCCTTTTAGCTGGCAGCTCCTAGGGAACAAAGTACCACGCGTCGGCGAATCAGCATTCTAGTATGGATAGTCCGTGGAGACGCAAGTACTTTGTAGGTTATTGCCACTAGGGCGTTTTGCCTCGCCAAAATGTTAGATGTTTCTTCAAAATATGGAAATTTTCGGTTTTTTCCGGCCTTCCCATGCACTATTTTGAAACTTTTTTCGCCTATCCTACATAATTTTAGATCTAGTTTTGTTACGGACATCTTAATGACGGTAAATATGAGGGAAACCACAAAAGGCGTTTCGCATCGGGGGGGGGGGGGGGCTGGGGGGGGGGGGGGTTTTGGGGCCTCTTCCCCTACTTTTGGAGCGATTCAACTACTGTTTAGCCGTGGATTAAATCGGATACCCGTCGATATGGGCAGTACGTCGCCTTTCGAGTCAATGAGATCTTGAACCTTTCAAAAATGGATGAATGGCGATGGTTGGGAACAAAAGTAAACGTCGCCGACGAAGCAAAGAAATGGGGAAAAGGTCCAAACTGTAATCCCGATAGTAGATCGATGCGTGATCCAGCTTTCCTGTATAATGCGGAAAATGACTGACCGAAGAACAAGTTCGAGGAGATCGATTGAAACAAAGAAGTACTCCGACCTGCGTACGTTTGTAGTCATTCCCTGGCTGTTCCGCTTATTGATACGTCACGATTTTCAAAATACGAGCGGATGCTGCGGATCATAGCATTGTCTACAAGTTCTACGAGAAACTGCTGCAACGTGACAAGCTAGCGTCATACAAAGAAGTGGGTGTCTCAGCGAAGAGGCTGAAACACAATGCGCAGGTGACTGTAGGGAACCGAAAAGAACTGAGCCGAAGCACTCCGCTGACAAAGATTCCTCCAGTCCTGGATAAGGACAAGGACGGGATGATGAGCGTTGACGGACGTGTTGGTGCACGATGCCGGATTTTCCCCTAATTCTGGCCAAGGAACATCCGATCATCAATCTACTCTTGGATTGTTACCACCAAAAATTTCGTCATGCCAACAACGAAACGATCGTCAACGAAATTCGTCAAAAATTCTATATCCCGAAGTTGAGAACATTGATTCGAACTGTGGCAAAACGATGCTAGTGGTACCGTGTATACAAAGCATTAAACGAAATTTTCCTGTGGTACCAAAAATGAGCCAGTCACTCCAGCGTCGTATTACACCCTTCATTCGACCCTTCACATTTGTAGGAATCAACTACTTCGGCCTGAACCTAGTGAAGATCGGTCGTAGCTCCGTAAAATGCTGGGTAATGCTGGTGGAGGTGGATGTGCAAACTTCGAATGGAATGCTGAGAATGCGAACGGTGTGTAATCTGGCGATTCTTGACGTATGCAGTCGTGCTGAAACAGATAAAAGCGAGCGTGGTGAGTCGCGTCGTGACAGTTCGGAAAGTAGTGAATGTGGTACCGTCAAACAAGTGTCCATACGTAACGAGGGGGAGGATGTTGCGACAAATGCGTCGAATTGGCGATCTTTCATGAATGCGAAATCCATGTCGATTTCTATTATTATTATTTAATCAGACTAAGGCCGAAGTGGCCTGTGCGGTATATAAGAGTCTTCTCCATTCGGATCGGTCCATGGCTACACGTTGCCAACCATGCAGTCTACGGAGGGTCCGCAAATCATCTTCCACCTGATAGATCCACCTTGCCCGCTGCGCACCTCGCCTTCTTGTGCCCGTCGGATCGTTGTCAAGAACCATTTTAACTGTCCGACATTCTGGCTCCTCCGATTTTCGCGGTGTGAACGATGGATGGTTCTCCCAGCAGCTCATGCAACTCGTGGATCATTCGTGTCCTCCATATGCACCCCACCATAGATGATACGCAGAACTTTCCTTTTGAAAACTCCAAGTGCGCGTTGGTCCTTCACGAGCATTGTCCAGGTCTCGTGTCCGTAGAGGACTACCGGTCTAATGAGCGTTTTGTAGATTGTCAGTTTGGTATGGCCCTTTTCAGTCTGATGTAGGCTTCCTTCATGTTCCCAAAGTTACGTGCTATAATATCTATGTCGTGGCCATAATATCTATGGCGAAGTCAAATAGCTGGACGGACTTATTGAAAATTGTACCACTCGTGTTAATTCCTACCCTTCGTATTACCTCTTCCAAAGCGATGTTGAATAGCAGACAAGAAAGGCCATCATCATGCCGTAACCGTCTGCGCATTTCGAAGGGACTCGAGAATGCCCCTGAAACTCGAACTACGCACATCACCCGATCTATCGTCGCTTTGATCAACCGTGTCAGTTTATCCGAAAATCCGTGTTCGTGCATTAGCTGCCATAGCTGACAGCTTTGAAGTCGATGACTAGATGATGTGTGGGCACGTTGAATTCGCGGCATTTCTGCAGTACTTGTCGAATGGCGAACACCTGGTCCGTGGTGGAGCGTTCGCCCATAAAACCCGCCTGGTACTGCCCCACGAGCTCCCTTGCAGTTGGTGCTAGTCGACGGCATAAAATTTGGGAGGCGGCGTTCAGCAATGTGATTGCACGGTAGTTGCTACAATCTAGCTTCTCGCTCTTTTTGTAGATGGGACACACGAAACCTTCCATCCATTCCTGCGGCAAAACTTCCTGCTCCCAAACCTTGGTAATGCCCCAGTGTCGATTTCTAATCAGTCTGATAGATGTCCGGGTAAGGGCCGGGTACGTAGCCAGAATGTGGAACAGAAATCCGGTGAAAATGGTTTTCGACAACGATCCGACGGGAACAAGAAGGCGAGGTGCACAGCGGGCAAGGTGGATCGATCAGTTGGAGGACGATTTGTGGACCCTCCGCAGACCGCGTGGTTGGCGACGTGCAGCCATGGACCGAGCTCAATGGAGAAGACTTTTATGTATAGCACTCCAGCCTTAGTCTGGTGATAAATAAATAAGATGTCCGGATAAACTTGACAAATATTTGTCAATATGACAAACAGTGAACTGCGGGCTTTATCCATGCGTTTAAGCCTGGTTTGAGGCCTCCGCAGAAGTGAAGAAATCGACCTTCCATAAAAAAAATGCGCTTTAAAAAAAACTTCACAAGGGCCCTAGGAATCCGAGCCACGGCATTGCTTTTTTGACAAAGTCATACTGATCTAATTCATATCTGATTACATTTACACTGTGCCTTAAATATTAAGCCGGATAACTTTTGAAACAAATAGGATAGATTAATTAAAAATACTTTTCGTTTTATGTTAGACATTTCTAACAAAACAACCGAAGATGTTTTATAGAAGAAAACTTAATACGTCGACAATCAGAAGGGAATTATGTAGTAAATGTTTTTAGAAAAATATGTATTACATTAAGTTTGAAAACAGTTTCGTTCAGCGGCGCTGCCAGAATTTTTGATAATACACGACCGTACAGGGCAGCATGATTTTTTTTAGATTTTTTTCAAAGCTAGTTTTTTCTAGCGATTTTTTTTGTAATTTTTCGAAACGAAACAAAATCAAGAAATCAGATTTCGCCATGACCAAATTACGCGAAATTTTGAATGCATAATGTTGTTTTTCGTGAAGTGCAATGAAACAGCTACTTTAGTGCCACTTTAAAGCATTTATTGTTCATACACCGAACGTTTTCCTATATAGAACATTAGACAACATTAGCAGATATTCCCGCCAGAAGTCGTTTTCACAACACTCAGGAGTCAGGACTTAGAAAACAATTTCTCAACAGTTTACGATGAAGTTTGTTGAAATCTAAGTAAGGGAGACTGGGGAGACTTGATCCCCTTTTCTGATTTCCGATGTATCACAGCCAAAAATGAATAAACATAATTTTCGCATAGACTCTCTAAGAAATATAGTATTTAACTTTACTGATGTATGACAGTCGTTATATTATTGTTGTTATTGATACACTATCGATTTTTTGGAGTGCCGTCAAAAATCGACTTTTAAAATATTCGGGGGAAATTGATCCCTCTCCAAGAACTTGCTTTGATAAAAGTAGAAAGGTGCTCTCAGATTTTTTAAATATTTTCCCTTCAAAATACGCAGAATTTCCGAATTGCTGTGCGTATACATGAACGATTTTTGTTATTGAATTCGACAGCGCATGCAATTTCAGAATTCGGAGAGACTTGATGCCCTTCCTATGATATCTACGTAATAAATAATTATTCCTGCAAACCCTTCATCAAATCTATCAAATCTATAAAAAAATACAAGCCTGAGAACAGATTTATATTTTTTTGAATTTTATTCGCCAAAATTTTGTATGGGGTATAAATGAGGGATCAAGTGTCCCCATATGGAGGCAACACCTTTAAATCCAATTATCCAAAAATTGTGATGGAATGTTGACATTTTCATCATACAAATCATACGGCATAGGTCAATGTTATGAAAAGTTGTTCAAGTTTTACGTGGTCACTAAAAAAATCTTTAGGAGAGTCAAAACATACCAACCGCCCTGCAGAATTAATAATGTTGTCAATCCAAAAAATAGCTCACCACATAACGATCATTTGTCTAGAGAATCTATACTAAAAATACGCTATAATAAAACTACTTTAGTTCTCGATAAAACAGGGGGTGATCAAGTCAAGTTGCAAAACTTTGCCTAGCACCGCACATCCAGCCGTAGAAATTGTGTTCGCCCACTGGATGAGTAATGCTACTATGTCAGGTACTTAGAGCAATAGGGAAAAATCAATCTCGGTATCTATTGCGGCAGAAAGTAAACAAGCGTGAGAGCCTACATTAGCTGAAATTTAATTTCTCTTAGTTATCTACTTAAAATTACCAACAAATTGTCTATCCTACCTAAAATAGTGTGAATTTGATACCTTACTATACTATATTATTGATAAAACCTATAAATAATCGTCGAACAAGAAAAATAGTGCGGCAATTCTGAATCGTAGGTTAGTTCCATGCAGTCCTTAATTATTGCTATAAGCTAAAGTAAACTTACTGTATTAATCCTTATTGTCTAGTTCTATTCTAAATACTGCGGTCCCGTACAAGTTATACTACATAAAGCAAACATAATTCACATCACGACAGGTAAAAGGTATACATTTAGTAAGAACGAAAAACTGAACTTAACCGCCTTATTGTATTTGTAGCATTTCGATCCCAGATTCTAAAACTAAATACGAAGGAACATACAAAAGGGACACTAAACGTAAGTCTGCTTATATCTATGCTTATATGGCTAAAACTAGAAATGAAACTATAGTAGATTACACATATATACAACTAGAAACATATTATGTACAATGAATGCTAATCTACCGTATTGGACCCCTTTTCTGGTAGGAAATTTTTAACGTCGTCATCAGTTTATGCAATAAATACACGTCGTTCAAATATTTGGAAATTCATCTCTATTTCGTTGCCTTCGCAACAATTTAAAAATTTCGTTTACGATCGGGGGTTCGGTATGTCAAAAAGAGGTGACGGTCAAAGCAAGCGGGGAACTTCTCCAGCGAATAAAGATCATCTGCCGGTAGTTAGCTGCGAAATATGCAGGAAGCCGGATGACAGCCGTATGGTGGCGTGTGATTCCTGTGGACAGTGGTATCACTTCTCGTGTGTTAGTGTAAGTCAAAGTGTACAGGACGAAGATTGGAGCTGCATGAAATGTCTTGAGGCAGAAAAACAACTTCCAGCCGGCACGTCTACACCTATCACCGATTGCGGAACTATACCAAAGTCTGGAACCAGCAAGCCAACGGGTCTGAACGTGGAGAAATATCTGCAGGAGCAATTAGCAATGATGCAAAAGAAGTTCGAGAAGATGATCAAGGAGAAGGATGACCAGCGTGTGAAGGATCTCAAAGATCAACGGGAGCAGTATATTCAGAAACTGAATGCAACAGAGCAACGCTTACAGCAATTGGAGCAGCAGCATCAAACCGCTAGCTTAAACGTGGGTGGTCCGACGGCGAGTTCGTCAAGCAAGCAGCCCACACAAGCTATTGCTGGAGTGGCAGTAAACTCGGCTGACCATAGTCTCCGAATGACGTTCGGCGAAAGATTACGCGGGAGTTTAGGTAATAAACAACTACTAGATGTGGCCAGTGGTGGGGCAGCGATGGATAGTACTGTGAACCATCCACTACATTGGCCCCTTGGAGCAGGACCAACTGCTAGTTCTACCAGCATTCCGTTACCTCAAGTGTAGGTTCACGATGCAAGCCAGGGCGATAATTATTTAGCGCAGGAGTTGAAGTTGATGGAAGAGAAACATGCATTAGAGAGACGACAATTGGAAGAACGAAAACAGCTTCTACAGCGGCACACAGCGATTGACAGAGGTGTAACCATAGGGATGAATCCTCAAGCGACCGTGTTCCAGCCAGATGTGAGCAGTGTCTTTGGTGTTCCTTTGCTGAGTCAAAGCCAAGTATCAGCGCGTCAAGCGGTCAACAAAGAACTCCCAACATTTTCCGGAAACCCAGAGGAGTGGCCACTCTTCCTAGCAAGTTACGAGCACTCAACTAGAATTTGTGGATACAGTGAGGAAGAGAACATGCTAAGACTACAACGAAGCCTTAAAGGAAAGGCCTTGGAAGCGGTACGTTGTCGGCTGCTACTGCCTGCTAGTCTGCCTGGAGTACTAGCGACACTCAAGACCCTTTTTGGAAGACCAGAGATCATCGTTCATTCGCTAGTGAACAAAATTCGTGAGATGCCGCCACCGAAAGCAGAGAATCTGCAAACGCTGATCGACTTCGGAGTTGCGGTACAAAACGTTTGTGCCACTATCACCGCTTCAGGCCTAAATGAGTACATGTGCAACGTGGCTCTACTGCAGGAATTGACGGAAAGATTGCCGCCGGCTATCAGGTTGAATTGGGCGTACCACCGGCAGGGGCTAAACAGGGTAACGTTAACAGAATTTGGAGATTGGTTGGGGAAGTTGGTTGAAGCTGCGAGCATCGTCACTATTCCATCCATTAGCGCCCCAAAACCAGAGAGACATGGACAGAAGGGGAACAATTACATCAACATCCATACAGAAGGCGATCTTAGTATCGACGTCCCTTCGTATGATCGACCGGCTGCTGATCCTAGAAGGTGTCTTATTTGCCGGAATGAATGCAGCGGTCCTGAAAAGTGCCCAAGGTTTCTCGATATGGATGTTGGGTCACGCTGGACAATTGTTAAGGAGCAGAAATTGTGCAAAAAATGTTTGCGGAAGCACTTTGGTGCTTGTCAAGTTAAAACGCCTTGCGGAAGAAACGATTGTACGTTCATGCACAACAAGCTGTTGCACGACGACAAGCGGTATAGCAAGCCTTCCACAATGGAATCAGCGAAACCATTGGTCGAGAATTCGTCGACGCAAAGCTGTAACACGCATTCGAAAATGGCGAGGAGAATTTTATTCCGCTACGTGCCCGTGACGATATACGGTAAAGGGAGACAAGTAACAACCTATGCGTTTCTCGACGACGGTTCTTCAGCAACCCTGATGGAGGACAGTCTGTTGAGAGAATTAGGACTTAAGGGGAAGCCTTACCCATTGTGCCTCGACTGGACCAACGGCCATCAGCGAGAGGAAAACGAATCCGTAGTGCTGGCTCTGAAGATATCTGGCACGAGTGAAACTAGTGAAATAATTGAGCTCCCAGAAGTCCACACAGTCCGAGATCTTTCTCTGGCTAAGCAATCACTATCAGTGTCAAAATTAGCTAGCAAATACAGCTTCATCAATGGATTGCCACTGGAACCGTACGACAATGCCTCCTCCCGAATCCTTATTGGAATGGACAACTGTCGACTGGGCCATGCTTTGAAAAGCATAGAAGGAGGCGAACATGAACCAGTGGTGTCAAGAACTCGTCTTGGATGGATGATTTACGGTCCGTGTGCTATGGAATCTGGAGCGATCAACTCTAACTACAGTGGTCATCATAGCTTTCATATATGCCCGTGCATGAAAGAAGAAGGAATGGACGTAGCCCTAAAGGAGTACTTTTCAATAGAATCCTTGGGAATCAGCGGCACGTATAACACAATGCCATCAAAGGACGAAGAGAGGGCATTGAAGATTCTGGCAACTGAAACACGTCTAATTGGAAACCGCTTCGAGACCGGCCTACTGTGGCGTTTTGATCAGGTCCAGCTGCCTAACAACAAACGAATGGCTTTGAAGCATTTTGCCTGCCTCCAGAAGCGGATGATGCGGGAACCGGAACTAGCGGCAGCGATTCGTGTGAAGATGATCCAGTATGAAGAAAAGGGGTATATCCGGAGGCTTTCAGAAACGGAGAAGGCGGTGAAGCGTCCCAATGACTGGTTTCTGCCTATCTTCCCTGTCATAAATCCGAACAAACCCGGTAAACTACGGATAGTCTTCGATGCAGCGGCAGAAGTCAACGGTGTCTCGCTTAATTCATTCCTCCTGACCGGGCCTGATCAACTGGTATCGCTTTTAACAGTGCTCTACAAATTCCGTGAATTTCGCATCGCGGTTGTAGGTGACATCAGAGAAATGTTCTTCCAAGTTCGAATGAAAGCGCAGGATCAGCGGAGCCAAATGATTCTATGGAACGATGGAAATCTGGAAAACGAGCCTGAAGTATATGTAGTGACAGTAATGACCTTTGGCGCTGCATGCTCCCCAAGTTGTGCACACTACGTGAAGAATCTAAACGCTGATAGGTTCAAAGATAAGTATCCGAGAGCGGTTGAGTCCATCAAGTACGAACACTATGTCGACGACATGTTGGCAAGTGTAGAGACCGAGGAAGAAGCAGTGAAGCTAGCCAACGAAGTGCGCACCATTCACTCTGAAGGAGGCTTCGAGATTCGGAATTGGTTATCGAACTCCAAGTTGGTCCTCGCAAATCTGCATGATAACAGCACCGCAGAGAAAAATTTAGGGTTTCATGCTGAAATGCCAACGGAAAAGGTGCTGGGGATGTGGTGGAACACGACCACAGATACGTTCACCTTTAAGTTATCACCGAAGCACGATGTCGAACTACTGTCAGGTGTTAGAATGCCCACGAAACGTGAAGTGCTGAGGACGTTGATGGCAATATTTGATCCAGTAGGACTCATCGCTAATTTGCTGATCTACTTGAAGATCCTGCTACAAGAAATCTGGCGTGCAGGATGCGGCTGGGATGACGAGATCAGCGGAAAGCTAGCTGAAAGATGGTTGACATGGGTTGAAGTGCTACCTCGCGTCCGTCAAGTCAACATTCCTCGCTGCTACAGAATCGAAACGTCCGCCAATCCGACAAGTAATTTGGAATTGCATATTTTCTGCGACGCCAGTGAGAACGGGATTGCTGCTGTTGCCTATTTCAGGTTCGAAGAAAAAGGAAAGGTTGAATGCTCGCTGGTTGGATCGAAGACACGTGTTTCCCCTCTGAAGTTCCTTTCCATACCTCGCCTTGAGCTTCAGGCTGCTGTGATTGGTTCTCGACTCGCCGATTCCATCGTCAAGTCACATCGATTGAGGATCATGCGTCGCGTTTTCTGGACCGACTCCCGTGATGTTGTCTGCTGGTTGCGATCGAACCACCGACGATATAGCCAATTCGTGGCATTCAGGGTGAGTGAACTACTTGATACATCGAAGGTGAGCGAGTGGAAGTGGCTGTCAACAAAGAAAAATGTAGCAGACGAAGGCACGAAGTGGCAAAGGTTGCCAAACTTCCAACCAAGCAGTCGTTGGTTCCGCGGACCCGATTTTCTGTGGGAGCCCGAAGAGCAGTGGCCGATCCAGCATTCTCCACCACACAGCTGTCGCTCCACTACTAGTAAACTTTGACCGCTTCTCTAAATGGAATCGGTTACTAAGAACGATTGGATATGTTCACCGGTTTATCGACAATCTTTGTAATCGCAAGAAGAAAGTATCAATGCAGCTGGGACCCTTAACACAGGAAGAGCTGAGTCTTGCTGAGAACACAATTTATCGTTTGGTTCAGCACCAGGCTTATCCAGATGAAGTCCAGTTGCTCCGCAACAGTAAACCCGAGTCTCACCCATGGGAGCGCATTCTGCCGAAAACCAGTCCGTTGTACAAGCTGAGCCCAACCATTGATAAGCAGGGTGTCCTCAGAATGCAAGGGCGAATCAATGCGTGCGAATGGGTAGATGAAGGAACCAAAAATCCTATCATACTCCCAAGGCAGAATCACGTAACCAACTTATTGATAGCTAGCTATCATGCAACGTATCGTCATCAAAATAATCAAACAGCATTGAACCAGATCCGGATGAAGTATAACATTCCCCGCCTTCGATCAGAGTTCGACCGTGTTCGCAAGAATTGTCAGCGGTGCAAAATACGACAGACACACCCGCAGCCCCCAGAAATGGGAAATCGACCTCGAGCCCGACTGGCAGCATTTCAGCGACCATTCTCATATACGGGAGTTGATTATTTTGGGCCAATGTCCGTACTTGTAGGAAGACGAACGGAAAAAAGGTGGGGTGTCTTGCTGACCTGTATGACAACCAGGGGTGTACACATCGAAGTCGCTCACTCATTGACGACAGATTCGTGCATCCTAGCGCTACGAAGCTTCATTGCTAGAAGGGGGATGCCGCTGGAAATATTAAGTGACCGAGGGACAAACTTCATCGGAGCTTCTCGAGAGTTACGCGAAGCCCTGAAAAGGTCAACGAAGAAAGTCTCATGGTCGAGTTCGTGAGTCCTAATACGAAGTGGACATTCAATCCACCAGCTTCTCCGCACTTTGGAGGTTGCTGGGAACGCTTGATTCAGTCCGTCAAGAAAACCATGAACGACTTCGATCCTCCCTCTTGCCATCTGATGAAATCCTACGAACCATGCTTATAGAGATTGAGATGATCCTGAACTCAAGACCGCTCACTGACATACCCTTGAAAACGACATGGAACCGCCTTTAACACCGAACCATTTTCTGTTGGGTTCTGCTAATGGAAGCAAGCCCCCGATCGCCTTCGACGACAGAGCAATTGTGCTGAAAAGATCGTGGAAGATGGCCCAGCTGTACGCCGACAACTTCTGGAAAAAGTGGGTAGCCGAGTACCTGCCTACCATAACCCGCAGGACAAAATGGTTTCAGCCTGCAAAGCCAATCCAGAAGGGGGATCTAGTACTAGTCGTCGACTTAACCTCCCGAGAAGCTGCTGGCCACAAGGACGTGTGGTTGAAGCGGTTCACGCTAAGGACGGTCAGGTACGTCGAGTGACTGTACAGACAACAAGTGGACTTCTCGAGAGGCCGGCAACAAAAATAGCAGTATTAGACGTCGGTGCTATTGAGTGAGTACATCGATTCAATGGTCTCGAAGTACTGGGGGGAGAATGTTGCAAAACTTTGCCTAGCACCGCACATCCAGCCGTAGAAATTGTGTTCGCCCACTGGATGAGTAATGCTACTATGTCAGGTACTTAGAACAATAGGGAAAAATCAATCTCGGTATCTATTGCGGCAGAAAGTAAACAAGCGTGAGAGCCTACATTAGCTGAAATTTAATTTCTCTTAGTTATCTACTTAAAATTACCAACAAATTGTCTATCCTACCTAAAATAGTGTGAATTTGATACCTTACTATACTATATTATTGCTAAAACCTATAAATAATCGTCGAACAAGAAAAATAGTGCGGCAATTCTGAATCGTAGGTTAGTTCCATGCAGTCCTTAATTATTGCTATAAGCTAAAGTAAACTTACTGTATTAATCCTTATTGTCTAGTTCTATTCTAAATACTGCGGTCCCATACAAGTTATACTACATAAAGCAAACATAATTCACATCACGACAGGTAAAAGGTATACATTTAGTAAGAACGAAAACTGAACTTAACCGCCTTATTGTATTTGTAGCATTTCGATCCCAGATTCTAAAACTAAATACGAAGGAACATACAAAAGGGACACTAAACGTAAGTCTGCTTATATCTATGCTTATATGGCTAAAAACTAGAAATGAATCTATAGTAGATTACACATATATACAACTAGAAACATATTATGTACAATGAATGCTAATTGCTAATCTACCGTATTGGACCCCTTTTCTGGTAGGAAATTTTTAACGTCGTCATCAGTTTATGCAATAAATACACGTCGTTCAAATATTTGGAGATTCATCTCTATTTCGTTGCCTTCGCAACACCGGGGATCAAGTCTCCTCACCTTCCCCTAATTATGCGGCAATGTTGCAGGTTAAAATGAGTGTACTTGAAGTGGGGACTATTTGTCCAAATGAACTTTAGAATTGAGAATATAATCAGTACATAAACCATCAGTACACATTCAAAGTTAATTGCCTATATGCCGGGTATTAAGCCACCCGGAGTGGAAATTAATTACTATGTCTGAAACTTGATTATGCATATGTACAACATGTGATAGATTTAGTTCGGAAAAGGTATTGGAGGGTAACCGCCCCTTCGGTGGGGTTTGATCCCACGACCCCAGTTCGCATGACAGGTGCTTTCCCTACTAAGCTACGAAGGACCTCCGTCGTCCACCGCAGCTTAGCGGGTACTGATGAAACCAAATTCCCAGCACCCGGTACCAGCCGATCTCTCGCAATACATTTTCAGAACTAACTCTCTCAAATGTATTTTTGTGCACAATGTCAACCAAGTAGGATGAGTATTTAATATTGTCCGGCTCCTACACACTTGCTTCATCAGCAACGGCGCTCAATGAAGTAGGGTTGTGTGAGGTTGTGCCAGTTTGGTCGTCAGATCCCAACACGACCACACAAGCGAAGAGAGATCGCCACTCGAGATCAGTACATTCAAAGTTAATTGCCTATATGCCGGGTATTAAGCCACCCGGAGTGGAAATTAATTACTACTAGTTTATTTGTGGACGCTGTAGCGCCCGTGGCAAGTGTTTTTTTTTTCAATATAAACGGTTCATTAATTCATGCATTGAAAAAAAAACAAAATTTTCAACGTCTGTTGTCTGTGAATTTTTACATCAAATGCTGTGTCTGATTGTCTAAGGTTGTCACTGGTTTTGTTTTCTGCATCTGATAGTAAAAAAAGAATTGAAGTGTCAAATATTTTATTTTTTGTGGGAATTTCCCCGCGTGCTGCGTCTGGTTGGCTAGTCACCGGACAGACAAACAGGGCTATTATATATAGTATGTCTGAAACTTGATTATGCATATGTACAACATGTGATAGATTTAGTTCGGAAAAGGTATTGGAGGGTAACCGCCCCTTCGGTGGGGTTTGATCCCACGACCCCAGTTCGCATGACAGGTGCTTTCCCTACTCCAATACCTTTTCCGAACTAAATCTATCACATGTTGTACATATGCATAATCAAGTTTCAGACATAAACCATATTTTTTTCCATTCCATTGACTTGCCGTACTTGTACTTGCACTTGTCGTTACCTCATCACTAGTTACATAGTTAGTCTACTTTTTATTATTTCATTGAACAATGTTCGATGGGTGCTTTATATATTGGGTCAAAACCTGCATTAAAATAGCTTTTAAGGCGATTACAGGGTTTAAAGGCATTTAATGGGTTGCCGTAAAGGCGCATATAATACTACTTAAATGAATTATTTAATGCTTACCGTTTACCTGGGTATGTATCTTGTGTGGCCAGCAAAATGGTTACACTATATCCAGAGAATTAAAAATGTTTCCGTCACATTTCAAGATAAGCAATCGATAAGCACGCGACGCTAATGGAGACCCCGATAATTTTCTTCATTAAAAATAACTTCGATCGTATCAAGAATCGGCTTAATCATCCCTGGATTGGGAAGGCTGACTTGAGGTACTAAATATCATAAACTTCAAATAAATCATTCGCGTCTTTAATCTAATATCTTCTTACACACGGTTATATAGGATTTGAATACGGACAGAATTCATTTTGATATTAAGGTATATAATTTCGAAATAACTTGTAGGAACAAAAGAGGATGGAAAATAAATGTTAATAAATGGTAAGCTCCGCACCGTGGAATGAAATTCCTTCCTTCTGGCTGTGCAGACGACGTAACTCTGTCTCTATGGCAACTCCCAGGAGTCCATTTACTCTCTAAATTGCACTCAATGGGGAATGACTCCGACGCCGACGACAACGACATGCTGTATGTGGCGACGGTAATGCTTCACCACAAACAATCGGTCGCTACACTCGACAATTTCGTTGGTTGGATATGTTGCCATCAAAGAAGCAGATATGCTGGCGAATTGAAATTTCTACTCAAACCACAACCGTATAGTGCACTGGAGCCTTTTGAGAGATATCAAATAATCATCAGAACAGCAAAAAAAATGTATGTAGATGTTTTCAATGATCACTCTAGATAATATCAGAACTATTGATCCGAAATTTTGATTTTATTTTAAGTTGGTATAACTGGCCAAGTCCAGTGAATAATGAAATAAAATGAATATTCTTTAAGAATAACCATGAGTACGTATGCTTCAAATTTGAACTTCTTTCTAAAAGTGATCAACGTCAGTTTGTCTGTGACTGCTATATGAAGCTCTTCAGTCTACTTTTTTCTTACTTTTTGTTACTACTTCCAGCAGTTTATGTTTAATTAAAGAATCGTGTAAGCACTTTATCATTAGTGTATTGTACTTGCTTGAAGAAAATCTCAGAAGTCTTAGATGTCGTATCAGAGGACGGGAGCCGTTTGAGTGGCAGTAGAACCTTGTAAAGCAGAAGCATAGCGGTAGAAGATGTTATGAGAAACCCAACTGGAACACACTAATGGTGTCGTGAACTCTAGTTGCTGTGATTGCAGTGCAACTGGAATGTAATTAAAAACGGCAACCGGAGGTGGTCCATGGATTGTGACTGCTGAGCAGTCTGCTTTTGTGCATCTAAGGATTGAATAAAGGGGAAGCTTTCGCTCCATGAAATCTTCTGTAGAGACCACATAAATGAAATAAAGAGGGAAAACTTTTAGAATTCATCTCGTGTTTCTATTTTTATCGTCTTATAAATGAACGAGCTCCAGAAGAAGAAAGATAAAGTTAAACTTAGATCACTTTTTCACTGGAATTACAGCCCCCGAATGAAACATTATTACCGCCTTGCAGCTTAATATTTAACGAGTTACGTTCACAGTTATATTAACTGCGATGTTTCTAAGAATAAAAAAATGTTGGTCGTGCCAGGATTTGATTCCCGCCACCATTCTTCAGTATAGTTTGCTTAGTAGCCCAATATCTCACTGCCGAGGCACGAAAGAACCCAAACTTGAACCATGGTAATATAAAATTATACATCCTGAATGCGGAACTTGCCCTCAATTATTTTAAAAATGTTTGTTATTCAACGCTAAGCCCCTAAAGTAGCAGCCATAGGAAGCAACAGAAATGAGTACACAATCACTCTACGTTGGTATGTTGCCGTCCCATCAACGAAAAGAAACCAACAACTCACGTGCAAACCATCACGAAACGTGCTTAGCCTTGGAGTGGCATACCTACTTCCATGCACTTTCTGAATTACTGCACAAAATGCGATCACTTGTGAGAGTCGTTCACAGTCACGTAGTCAGCGCAGCCACGCCGGAAACTCGGTATGGAAGCACTTCCACAACGAAGAAAAGTGACACGCAAAATGAAAAAAAAAAACACATCCATTCCTTCATATGTACATATTCCAGACTGGCTCAAAACAATTTCCAGAAACTGATGGAATAAGACGATGTATCACTTTAATTCCCTTAAGCGAGGCAAACATAAGTGCGGCGAAGGCTGTGAAACACACGGCATGTTTCCGTCTCCAAACCTACCGGAAGAGAGATCGGTCGAGTTTCGTTTGGTAAACATCCAGCAAGAGAAGCTACTAAAATGCGGCTATGAAGCATCAGAAAAATTGCTGCTTTGGGTGAACACCAAGATTTGGGAATAGAAAGTTTTACCGGAGAAGTGAATTGAAAAGGTAAAGTGTTTTTTCAACAACGCACTATCTCTTATGTTAAAGTGGATTAAACCTAGTTGTATGTGGAAAAATTTCACCAGTTACAGTGGTAGTAGTAGTTGTATTTCGATTTTTGAACTGCAAAGCTTCGTTCTTCTTCTTCTTACTGACATGACATCCCTTACTGTGATTCGCGGTCTTTTAGCACTTCCACAGTAACATAGTTATCATTTTTGCACTATGAGGCTAACACGATGCTACTTTTATGCCCATGAAAAGCGAGAAAATTTGCGAGCATCGTAAAGGTGTTCAATTATTGAGCAGAAGATTGAACATACTTTAGTGTAAACTAATTATATATTCTATATAAATCACCAAACTTGGTTTCTTTTGATTTTCTAAACGGGTAGAAAATACGGAAAAATATGTAATCGGGCCTACACTATACCGCCGGAAACAAGTATTATGACATGCATGATTTTCATAAATTTTCATCATGTTTGAGGCTCGAAATCTCGATACGTAGCATATTGTGAACTGTATCCCAATTGATTTTCATCTCTGAATCTGGAAATAATCATGAAGACTCCACTTTTTTATATGGGGCTCCATACAACCGACTTGTCTTTATATTTATTTCCAGCAGAATATATGCATAAATGTAACTTTCATTGAATAAAAATTCAGGTCATCGATCGGATCGCTAAGAATCGAGATATTGACCTCCATTGGTCATTTTGTACATATGGAAACCGAGCTTGTCTTTATACTTATTTCCACCAGTGTATCCGTTAATTCTTTTGATTATGTATACATCATCCATTAGATTTAGAACCGCGGTTGTATCAACCTTAACTGATGCGGAACGCCAATTTGATGTGAATTTGTTAAGGTTTTGCCCAACGATTGCCCAAAACTTTTAGATTGGGTGCAGCCCCATGTCGGCGGTATACTATTCTTGAAGGAAGGAAGCTTGGTGTGGCTAAAACAGCACGGAACATGAGTGTGTTTTTTGTTCTTTCGAGAAAGGCAACAGACGTTTTTGCAAACATTCATTCTTATGAATTTCTTGGTCAATAGTATCTGTTGTCACTAAAAAACACTTTTTAGCCTACAGGTTCAAATTGCTTTGCAATCTAAATACTAAACTTGTGAACCTGCAATCAACATGTATTTCAAAATACAAAAAAAAAACCATTTGTGGATTTTTTACGTGTTTAAGAACACAAAGCATTTTTATGGAAATGACGCACATACTATTTTTTTTTGCTGTTTGGCCATCATAGAAGATGCTCCATTATAGACAGTTCCGGAAGGGCTGGCTGGGATTAGTCAATAATTACAGTAACTTAACGAATGTTGTGGGCAGCAGGGACTATGTCCAAGGGCTTGACGATCCCTCCCCAGGCCATCTGCGAGTTGCGGGGCTTGCCTAGGATGTGGTGGGGTTTGACAGTGGGCCATGTTAAACCTCTATAAAAAGCTGCATGTATCCGCAAGTAGGCCCCACCAAAGCGACCGTGTGCCGCTCAAAGCGCACAAGCCCAAGTCCTGGTGTTAGGTGAAACGCTAAACAGCCCTGACACGACGGCCCTCCGACGAGACAGGAGGTTTGCGCAGGCCCAATAAGCCGCCTAGACAACCAATCATTACGAACAATATAAGAGATAATGCGACTCGATATAATCGGCAAAGACCTAGGCGACGAATACAGGATCACGATTGGAAGCTTGGAACATGGAATTGCAAGTCGCTAGGTTTCGCAGGTTGCGACAGGATGATCTACGATGAATTACATCCCCGCAACTTCGACGTCGTGGCGCTGCAGGAGATTTGCTGGACAGGACAGAAAGTGTGGAAAAGCGGGCATCGAGCGACTACCTCCTACCAAAGCTGTGGCACCACCAACGAGCTGGGAACCGGCTTCATAGTGCTGGGTAAGATGCGCCAACGCGTGATTGAGTGGCAGCCAATCAACGCAAGGATGTGCAAGCTGAGGATAAAAGGCCGTTTCTTCAACTATAGCATCATCAACGTGCACTGCCCACACGAAGGGAGACCCGACGACGAGAAAGAAGCGTTCTACGCACAGCTGGAGCAGACATACGATGGATGCCCACTGCGGGACGTCAAAATCGTCATCGGCGACATGAACGCACAGTCTGCACATAGTCTGCACACCGTATCGAATGACAACGGCCAACGATGCATAAACTTCGCAGCCTCCCGCGGAATGGTAGTCCGAAGCACCTTCTTTCCCCGCAAAAATATCCACAAGGCCACATGGAGATCACCTAACCAAGAAACGGAAAACCAAATCGACCACGTTCTAATCGACGGTAAATTCTTCTCCGACATCACGAACGTCCGCACTTACCGCAGTGCGAATATTGAATCCGACCACTACCTCGTTGCAGTATGCCTGCGCTCAAAACTCTCGACGGTGTACAACATGCGTCGAAGTCGGACGCCGCGGCTTAACATTGGACGGCTACAAGACGCTAGACTAGCCCAAGAATACGCGCAGCAGCTGGAAGTGGCACTCCCAACGGAAGAGCAGCTAGGCGCAGCGTCTCTTGAAGATGGCTGGAGAGATATCCGATCCGCCATTGGTAGCACCGCAACCGCTGCACTTGGCACGGTGCCCCCGGATCAGAGAAACGACTGGTATGACGGCGAATGTGAGCAGTTAGTGGAAGAGAAGAATGCAGCATGGGTGAGATTTCTGCAACACCGCACGAGGGCGAATGAGGCACGATATAAACAGGCGCGGAACAGACAAAACTCGATTTTCCGGAGCAAAAAGCGCCAGCAGGAAGATCGAGACCGTGAAGAGACGGAGCAACTGTACCGCGCTAATAACACAAGAAAGTTCTATGAGAAGTTAAACCGTTCACGTAAGGGCCACGTGCCACAGCCTGATATGTGTAAGGACATAAACGGGAACCTTCTTACGAACGAGCGTGAGGTGATCCAAAGGTGGCGGCAGCACTACGAAGAACACCTGAACGGCGATGTGGCAGACGAAGATTGCGGTATGGTGATGGACCTGGGAGAACGCGTGCAGGACATAATCTTACCGGCTCCGAATCTCCAGGAAATCCAGGAGGAGATTGGCCGGCTGAAGAACAACAAAGCCCCTGGGGTTGACCAACTACCAGGAGAGCTATTTAAACACGGTGGTGAGGCATTGGCTAGAGCGCTGCACTGGGTCATTACCAAGATTTGGGAGGAGGAAGTTTTGCCGCAGGAGTGGATGGAAGGTGTCGTGTGTCCCATCTCCAAAAGGGCGATAAGCTGGATTGTAGCAACTACCGCGCAATCACATTGCTGAAAGCCGCCTACAAGGTACTCTCCCAAATTTTATGCCGTCGACTAGCACCAACTGCAAGGAAGTTCGTGGGGCAGTACCAGGCGGGTTTTATGGGCGAACGCTCCACCACGGACCAGGTGTTCGCCATTCGCCAAGTACTGCAGAAATGCCGCGAATACAACGTGCCCACACATCATCTATTTATCGACTTCAAAGCCGCATATGATACAATCGATCGGGACCTGCTATTGCAGCTAATGCACGAACACGGTTTTCCGGATAAACCGTGTCGGTTGATCAAAGCGACGATAGATCGGGTGATGTGCGTAGTTCGAGTTTCAGGGGCATTCTCGAGTCCCTTCGAAACCCGCAGAGGGTTACGGCAAGGTGATGGTCTTTCGTGTCTGCTATTCAACATCGCTTTGGAATGGGTTATACGAAGAGCAGGGATTAACACGAGTGGTACAATTTTCAACAAGTCCGTCCAGCTATTTGGCTTCGCCGACGACATAGATATTATGGCACGTGACTTTGGGAAGATGGAGGAAGCCTACATCAGACTGAAGAGGGAAGCTAAGCGGATCGGACTAGTCATCAACACGTCGAAGACGAAGTACATGATAGGAAGAGGTTCGAGAGAAGACAATGTGAGCCACCCACTGCGAGTTTGCATCGGTGGTGACGAAATAGAGGTGGTAGAAGAATTTGTGTACTTGGGCTCACTGGTGACTGCCGAAAATGACACCAGCAGAGAAATTCGGAGACGCATAGTGGCTGGAAATCGTACGTACTTTGGACTCCGCAAGACGCTCCGATCGAATAGAGTTCGCCGCCGTACCAAACTGACAATCTACAAAACGCTCATTAGACCGGTAGTCCTCTACGGACACGAGACCTGGACGATGCTCGTGGAGGACCAACGCGCACTTGAAGTTTTCGAAAGGAAAGTGCTGCGTACCATCTATGGTGGGGTGCAGATGGCGGACGGTACGTGGAGGAGGCGAATGAACCACGAGTTGCATGAGCTGTTGGGAGAACCATTCATCGTTCACACCGCGAAAATCGGACGACTGCGGTGGGCCGGGCACGTAGCCAGAATGTCGGATAGTAACCCGGTGAAAATGGTTCTCGACAACGATCCGACGGGCACAAGAAGGCGAGGTGCGCAGCGGGCAAGGTAGATCGATCAGGTGGAAGATGACTTGCGGACCCTCCGTAGACTGCGTGGTTGGCGACGTGTAGCCATGGACCGAGCCGAATGGAGAAGACTCTTATATACCGCACAGGCCACTTCGGCCTTAGTCTGAATAAATAAATAATAACTCAACGAATACAAATATCAATAACGGCGCTAGTCACATCCGTGCAGTCAGTTTGGAAAAAAGAGTTATTTTTTAGGTGATTTTTGCTATTTAGAGACCGTGTTTACCTCTGCGTCTCCACAAAAATGACAGGAAGGAGTATTTTTTTCTGGTTAGTCATTGGTTTATTCGTTGGGTCTGGTTGGGTCTGGATCCAAGCAATAATAACACGCAATAAATATTCGATTTTAACAATTACGATCATCTAATTAATATTTACTCGCCTGCACAAAGCAGAACCAAACGCTTTTTTGATCACGTGATCGTTCTGCGTCCAATGTAAAACACAAGCAAACAAAAATTTCATAACTGGTAAGACTAAGTTTAAATACGGCCAGAACATGTCCGATACACATCCCACAGTTGATTATTTTAGGTATCGGAGGGTTTTAGTAGAACAGATTGAATATGCAACCAGTAAGAGTGAAATAAATAATGAATCAGTTTCATTCAAAATTTTCGACCAAATTTAATTTGAATCTGGAACAAAATAGAACAATCTCACTGGTTTCCCCAGCAGTGTTCCATTAATGTTTTTTGAATTTTCAATTAAATGAAACCACAATGTTGCTGCCAAAAAAGGCGCTGTAATTGCAAAGTGGATTGATCCGTAGATGAAATGACGCATTAACACACCAAAACAGTTGTAAAATATTTGAATCTCGTGATTCATTCGTGGTTCAAATCTGCAGAAAATAGAACTGAGTGTTATACCAGTTTTATTTTTTCGACAGTTGACTGGTATAAAAAATGAATCTAGAACAGCTGTTGAGTAAATTAATGTTTCAGATTCATATTCAAACTGACAGCCCCGAACGATTTGAATCACTGCAGATTTTACTCTAATAATCCCCAAGACAAACCTATCCCATACAAACATTTATGTCATTAGTCATAAGCTAGAAACCTATCCGATTCTTTTGATTAAAAGATATCAAAATCAGTTCAGGTACGCATGATTTCATTTTCATGCCACCTCTTAGACGTATACAGAATAAGGATTATAATAGTTTCCGTGCACAGGTTCACAAGTTTATGAAAATAAATATATTAAAGTTCACCAAAAAGTATTTTGTTTGGTAAGCAATTTGGAGCTGAGGGCTGACAAGTTCATTTTTCGTGACAACTGGCATTATCATTTCAACTGTTCACGTAAAAGAAAAAAAAACATGTTTCATGCTGGTTTGAACGGGGAAGGGTCGTTTGGCCGGAAACCATTCGGGTGAAAGCCATCTGGTCGAATGCCACTAGGCTGAAACCCATCTGGTCGAGAGGGTCATTTGGCCGAAAGGGTCGTTAGGTCGAAAATGGTAATTTAACCGAATAGGACATTTGGCCGAATAGGATATTTGACCGAATAGATCATTTAAAAAGTGAGAAATGAGGAGTGAGTAGTGAGACGTCTCTTCGGCCAAATGACCCTTTCGGCCAAACGACCCTTCCAGCTAATCGATCCTTTCGACCAAACGACCCTTTCGGCCAAATAACGCTTTCGGCCAAACGACCCTTTCGGCCAAAGGACCAAAGGACCCTTTCGGCCAAATTACTTTCGGCCTAATGGTCTGTTCGACCAAAAGGTATATTCGGTCAAACAACTTTCGGCCTAGTGGCTTTCGGCCAAATGACATTCGACCAAACGGCTCTTCCCCTCAAGAATATTACCCCCCCCCCCTCAAACTCACCGAGGCTGCCACCAATCGAAAAGTATTGGTCAATCGTTGAGCGAAGCCTCAGAATATACAAACCGACTTGACGTTCAGCATCAATAAAGCTTGATACAATAATGGTACAAAATCTTATGGGTGGTGTGTAACGTGATCGCGAAGTTCAACAGTTCGCATTTAGAAAGCCATAAGCCTTATCAAATATTTATTTTTATTATTTTCTAGTTGATAAACATGAAAAAGAAATAAAGTTTGGTGATTTATATATAACTAACAAAATAATAAGTGTGCATTTAACCAGGAACGACCAATTTTTGACCGTTCCCACCCTGTAGTGGAATGATTTCGAGCATTACTTCAGTGAATGAGAGAAATGATAAGGGAACTCGCTTGTTGTAAATACGCTCGTATGATAATCAGCAAAAAATATGATTTATGAGCGGTTTTAATAAAATTGGTTACATTTACAACTTTTTCATTGCATTCCGCTATTAGTTTACTTACATAATTTGCCACTCGTTCCTTTATTTTAAGTAGTGCTTACCTGGAAAGGAAAATAAATAGGTTTATTACAAAAAAGGTGGTGTAAAATACAGTAAAATGGAAATTTCAACACAATTTACATATTTTGATTCTCTCATCTGCTCATATATAAATTTAAAAAAACTATTTGTGATTCTCGTACACTTAGTTTTTATTTCTGCAGCTCAACACAAACCCGCACAGTCGTATGTCCAGCAAAATATAAACTGATATCCCGGCAAAAATGGCATTTGTTAGCTGGTCTTAGCAAATTACTTGCTGATATTCAGCAATTTTGACAGAAATCTCGGCAAAAAAAAGTTTACTGGGACTCGGCTGTGCGAATCTCGGTAAAAGTTGAACAAATTGCTGAGAACCAGGTCACAAAAATTTAGTTTATACCCTTACCAGGGAATGTTCTTTATCATCATTTAGGTGACTTTCAGTTAGAAATGCCATTCGTCAACTTAAGAGGGAGGGTAGTTTAAAGGGAAAGGACGCAAGTTCTAACTTTTACTCTTTCTCAGCCTTTTTTTAGGGTGTCAGGTCATTTGGTCAAATATATACTTCTCTCAGATTGCGAGAAGTGAAGTAATATTAAGTTAGTAGTGAGAATTCCATTAAGTGTACTGCGAAAAGTGAGAAATTATGAGACGATTATCTCACAAGAGATAAGACGTAAGAAGTGAAAAAATAATAAATGAGAAGTGACTAGTGAGAAGTGAGAACCAGTGACAAGTCACTTGTCATAAGACGAGTTTGTACTTTCCCATTTAATTCCACCACTTGATTGCACCTTGACAGATACGTATTTCGACCTCAACAGTAAGGTAGTCTTCAGTGTCTCGTACTTGACTCGACTCGACTTGACTCGACTCGACTTGACTCGACGATTAAAGACAAGTAAAGACACTAAAAAGCTCAAAATATTGTTTTTAACAAGTGACAAGTGACAAGTAAAAAGTGAGAAGTACGAGTGAGAAGTGAAAAGTGAAAAGTGAGAAGTGTGAAGTAAGCAGTAGGAAGGGATAGTTCTTCCACAGACAAACAGACATAACACTCGACAAATTTTCATCGTTCACTGATTTACTGGTCAATTCAAATAATCATTAGTTGGCCAATCGATCACTCGTGGCGCGCGCATCGTTTTTGCTCGAGTTTGACGTTTGCTCACTACCGCCATCTGGTTCGTGATTTGCCCAACTAACTGAAATCACCAGATGTCGTTAGTGTTTGAACGACGATGAATTTGATGAGTAAATGTTCAATGTGTTATGTCTGTTTGTCTGTGGTTCTCCCTTCTTTTATTTTCCTTCTTCATTATTCCTTCTTCTTTCTTCCTTCTACTTCCTTCTTCATTCTTTCTTCTATCTTTTTCTTTCTTCACTCTTTGTTTTTTCTTCTCCCTTTTTGCTGCACTAATAAAAACGTACACATTTTTATTGGTTTTGGCAATGTATTTTCTTCTTCCATCATCCTTATTTTTGCTACTTTCTTCTTTTTCTTTTTCTTTTTTTCTTCTTCCATTTTCTTTCGTCCTTCTTTTTTCTCCTTACTTCTATGTGCTCCTACTTTCTTCCTTTTGCCTTTTTCTTGCTTCCCTCTTCTTTTTCATTCCCTTTTTTCTTCTTCATTCGAATAAGAGTAGCCATCGAAAAAGTAAGTGCAGTGCGTGTTTTAGTCGTCGGGAAAGAACTAAAATATCTATCTTGTGTTCGGTGGCTCATGCGCATGTCGTGCGCGGTCGAAAAAAGCGCGTTATTCAATAGTTTGCTGTAGACATCGAGCAACTGAGTACGGTCGTCCAAAACGCGAATCTCCTCAGCTTTCATATGCCACCGGGTTTGCATGTTTTAACTTTTAACTCGTGTTAGTGTTATTTCCCATCCCATAGATCGCATCGCTTACCAGAGTGAATCCAGATAGGGTTTCTCACCCCATTCCCGGCCTAACATGCGCACGACTGCATTATTTAATTGATATTTATGACTAGGGGCAACTTTTCTGAATTTTGTGGGCCGTGTAATATTGCGATGGGGTTCACCTCTGCTTCAAAAATAGTTATTCTTGCTAAACACCGCTTGAAAAAGCTTTTATTTGATTTAAATTAACATGGTGCAGCACTCATTTCAGTCATAGGCGATTGCTTATCCGGCATACCCCAAATCTCCTCGGCATACGCAATATTTTACTCAATCTCTCAACATCTTACTCTCATTCTCTCTCTCGGGACGGTAGAAAATGCGACGTAAACAAAAATATGCACGTTCCAGGACAACAAGATGCCAGATGGTGTTATTCATAATCATTTTTATTTGGTTGAGAAGATATATTTACTCATCCAAATTTCTTCCAAACACTTAAAAACAATATCTTTTCACCTTTTGAAATCGAGAGAATTATAAATAACATGATAGCGTCAACGTATTAGACAGTTTTCCTATTAACGATGAAGGATTATCTTCATACTAAAATAATACTTATGGCCTTTTGGCAGCACTGTACAGCTAGAAGTTCTTGGGCCGAGGTGATTTTTTGTTCGGTTTGAGGATACATTTTTAAATGTATTCCAATATGTTTATATAAAATCTAGTGATACGAACAATTACAAAAGATTGAAGTGCGTGAGTTTAGCATTATTGTGTGGTGATAAACAGCCTGTAGCAATGGTTGTATCGAGCACTGTGACGATTTTCAGGTAGGTGTTTATTTGATGATACCGTTTTGTAAAAGTGTAAAGAATCACTCCGGCTCAGTGGTGTTGCAACGAAGAGCAAAAGTTTGAAATCTACATTTTTATTTTCTATAATTGGATCGATTAGGAGTGAAATAAATGGTTGAAAAATATTGAGTATTGTGCGAGATAAATAGGAGACTTTTTTAAAATGATCAATCATAAACCTACGGCTACTAAACAGTATAAATCATTAGCTTTCTGTGCAGTGAGCCGGGAATGGGGTCCATAGGCCCAAGTAGTGATTTACCCTAAATTATCCTTTGTAACTAAAACGATAACAGGTTAGTTAACAGTATAGACACTGTAGATTCCATAGACAAGCTGAGGCGAAGGCGAGTGTAGCCAAACGAACTGTCAGTTAGTGTAGCCAAACGAGCATGACGTCACAATTGCAATCCAAGCAACAGAGCGTGTGACGTCAAATTCGCGTGGTACACTGTGAAAAAACGGAAAAACACACTAAATCGAAATGACTCAACCGTGTCTCCGCTCGTCTATGGAACCTATAGTGTCTATAGTTAACAGTAGTTAGATAACAGGAATTAAACGTTTGACCGAAACGGTATTAGGTCGAAAATGGTTTGACCGACAATAACAATTGGCGGAAAGCGACAAACAGCCGAGAGGCTCATTCGGCCAAATTGGTAATTTGACCGAAGATGTTGTCTGCTTTAACAGTTTATTTGGCTCAAAATGTCATTTGGACGAAATGGTCGTTTAGACAAAAAAGTCATTTGACCGACCAGATCATTTGGCAGAAAATGCCGTTTTGTAGAAATGGTCGATCGGCAGAAAGAGTCACTTGGCTCTAAAATACCTCTTCTGCAAAACAAACATTTCAGCCAAACGGAATTTTCTGCCAAATAATCTATTCAGCTAAACGGCGTTTTTGGTTCAAATGACCAAATTGCCAAATGGGGGGGAGGGGGTTAGCCCTCCCTAGAAAAAATAAGCAAGGATTTGAAAAGTTAGTTAGCAGTGGTATAAATTTTCAACACATAGCATTAATTACTGAAAAAATTTGAAGACAAAATAGTTATCTTCCATATTTAGCCTGAAATGAGTGGAAGACAAATGAGTTAAGAAAATTATTTTGATCTTTTTAGTGGAATGTCTTACCTTGTCATTAGACGAGTTTGTACGATCCCATTTAATTCCACCACTTAATTGTACCTTGGCAGATACGTATTTCGACCTCAACAGTAAGGTCGTCTTCAGTGTCTCGTACTTGACTAGACAAATGAGTTTTTTTTTTTTTCATTTACGAGAAAGATTCCTGTGTGGCAGTGAAATTGTACTTGTCGGTAATTTTTTTTCATTTCATTTATGTATTAGGCTCAGTTGTGTATAACACTCTGCGGAGCCAGTATCAGGTTTTGCAGTACTACAAAACTTGAACTATATAACAAAATTATCCGTGATAAACCTCAATTTGGTCCACCCTTATATTGTAAGCTGCTGCTATCCTCGTTTTGTCGTCATCTATTATTAATTTACGCTCGCGTTCATCCTCAATCCATTCGTACGTCGGAACACTGAACCGTCTCTTCCCGAGTGGTAGGTCCGATGAGTGCGGAGTGGGACTATTGTCTCTCTCGCTTGTAGAAGGGTTGAGCACATCGATAACTCCATTACATCTGATTCTGATAAATGCTGTTGCTTGGCTTTTGTTTTCTTTGCTTTCTGCATCAATTCCGTTTTGCGCTGTTTACTGCCGCTAGATTAAACAAAGCTAATCCCGGTTTTCTTCTTTGCACCTTGCATCGTAGTTCCGGGTATCACTATTAGCATCGGCTGTTTCGCACTCCGTTTTTCTTGAAGCACCGGACAAACCTTTTTTATGTGTGCTTCAGATTTGCAAGTAAAACACTTCACTTTCATTCCATCGTAATAAACTCTACCTTTACGGTGATGGAAATGAAGCACCTCTGGAATTTCTTGCTCTATGTCCATATAGAGTCCACGCACTCCTGTGAACATATTCAGCTGGTATTCCGCTGGAAATCGCTCGCGTACGGTACGTTTGACCTTACCAAACTTGGACAATACAGCTAGAGGTGTGCGCCGGTCCGATATTTGTCGGCGGCGGCGTTTGTCAAAATTTTGGTCGGCGGCGGCGGCGTTTTCGGCGTCACGCCGAAAGCCATTTTAGCCGGCGGCGGCGGCGGCGTGAATCGGCGTGGCGATTTTTTAAGATTTTTTTTTGCATTTTTTCGGAATATTAAAAGAAAAATCTTTTAAATTTCTCCAGAAAAATCTATAAGTTTTTCCATAATTTGTAAAATTTTTTCGAGCAATCTTTGGAATTACCAAGAGAAGGTCTTTGTAATTCCCAAATAAAATTGTTTGGAATTTCAGCAGAAAAATCGTCACAATTTGCATGAGAAACTTCAGAATTTTCACAAAAAATGTTTTTAACTTTCACAGGAAAAACTTCAGAAATTTACGAAAAGTTCCTGTTGAATTTCTGTTGAGTATTCTTCGAAATTTTCACAGAAAATTCTTGATAACTGTAGGAGAGTGCGGTTGGTTGAATAGAAGTTTAACCGTTGGCTTTCTCAGTCTAGAATAATAAAGACGGCTAGCTTAGCATGGCCAACAATAAAACAGTAAATTCTTAAGAATTTCCGCGGGAAACTAAAGAGTTTTCAAGAAAAAATCTCTGGATTGCTCACGAGAAATTGTCCGTAAGTTTGACGGAAACTTCTTTAGAATTTCCGCGGAGGATTGTTCAAAATGTCTCCACGAAAAAATCTTCGAAATTTTTGGGTTTCTACGGGGAATTCTTTGTACATTAGACGTTCGATAACTGAAATTAATTTATCTGCAATGCTTTTAACAGCATTTCGAGGGTTAGGGACAAAAGGTCGAAAGACAAAACGTCGAAAGGACAAAAGGACGAAAGACATAACATCGAAAGACAAAAGGTCGAAGGGACAAATGGTCGAAAAGGACAAAAGGTCGAAACGACAAAACGTCGAACGGTACAAAAGGTCGAAAGGACAAAACGTCGAACAGGACAAAAGGTCGAAAGGACAAAACGTCGGACGGGACATAAGTTTGAAATTGACAAGAAACTGAAACGGAGAGAATCAATCTCGCACCAAAGTTGCCCTACACAGTTAGCAAAAACTATGCTCTTTTGTTTTTACAATTTTTAACAATTAAATGAAATTCATTCAATAAGTACCACTAATAGAAGGATGTTTGAGTTTTCTTAATGTCACTTCGATCAAATACACCGGCGTGTACTGTACGCGTGCGCCTGCGTGGTATAGGACAACTCTGTCTCGCGAAATACAAGCTTTATTCATTTGTTATTAACAATCTTTTTTTATCTATTTCAGAACTATCTAGATATTCATAATATTGTCTTATAGTAATTACTCCTTCTTAGAAAATTTCTCATTCTTCAGCTTTGATTGATTAGATGAGTGTGTTATTTTTGCTTAAAGTTAAATGCATTTCATAAATTCTTTTGGAATACACCCAAATTGTTATTAACTTGTTCTTGATAGACCTTTTGTCCCTTTCGACCTTTTGTCCTTTTCGACCTTTTGTCCCTTTCGACCTTTTGTTCTTTTGGACCTTTTGTCCCGTTCGACATTCTGTCCCTTTCGACGTTTTGTCTTTTCGCCCTTTTGTCCTTTCAACCTTTTGTCTTTTCGACCTTTTGTCTTTCGACCTTTTGTCCTTTCGACCTTTTGTCATAGATTCGCATTTCGATAGTTACATCATTTTTGCAGTTATCGGACAGCTGAGCTTCAAAACGATGTCAATTTCGATGATAGCTGCATAGCGCTGAACAATCAGGTGCACTTCTGTTCTGACGCCGTCTGACAATTGTTTGCCGTCTTGAATGCGTCGCAGTTATCAAACGCCATTGGCTAACTGAAACGAAAACATGTTGTGCAGTTATCGAACGACTAATGTATTGTCCATAAGAAATTGTTGGAAAATCTCATTGGACGTAAGCGACACACGGCCGAACTGGTAATTTGGCCCAAATAGTCGTTTGCCCTAACAGGTCGTTTGGCCGAATAGGTCATCAGCCCAAAAATGTTGTTTGGCCGAAATGGTCGTTTGGCAGAATGGAATATTTGTCCGAAAATATAGTTTAGGTCAACAGGTTATACGGCCAAATGTCAATAACTGAACGAGTCATTTAATCTAAAACATCCATCAATTTGGCCTAATAACATTTACGTTGAAAAGGCTAATTGTCAAACGACCCTTGAACGAAATTTCGTAACCTCTCTACTTTTTAAGTTGATACTGGCCTTTAAGCCAAAAGCCACCTAACCAAATCCCATTAAGCCAAATTGATATTCGGATAAAAGTCTTTTTGGCAAAATGATCAATTCAGCCGAACAACACTTTTCAAAGAAGGTTGCAGAAAGTACATTTTTGGGCCAAATGGCTGTTTCTACAGAATGACATTTTTTACCAAACGGAATTTTTGGTCAAATGAACAAATCGTCAAATGGTCAAATCGGTCAAACGACTTTTTCATCCAAACGGCAAATTTAGCCAAAAAGTTAGGGTAAACAACTTTTTACAAGTCTGCCAAAATTTTCATTTTGCTATTGCCACAGCCATTGCTTTCGGCCAAACTACATTTTCGGTCAAACCAGTTTTGACCTGATAACAGTTTCCGGGAAACGTTTAGTTTTGCTGAATGATACCTGGTTAGATGTCTTTTGAGCAAAAGGCCAGTTTCGACTTAAAAATAGAGAGGCCACGGAATTTTGTTCCATGGTCAATAGACAAAAAGACCATTTCGCCAAACAAATGGCAATTTCTGACCATATTACCCGTTCAGTACGAGGATCAGTCATTGAAATTTGGCTATATTACCCGTTGGACCAAATGACTTTTTCGACCCCCATTCTGTCAAAAAACTATTTCTGCAAAATGGCATTTTTGGCCAATGATCGTTTCGGCTGGACAACCCGGCTTTTTCGGCCAAACTGCCAGTTCGGCCGTCTGTCGCTTTAGGTCAATGGATCTTACCAAAAATTTCTAATCGAAAATAGAAAGAATTTTCTGAAGAAATCCAAAAAAATCCTCAAAAATTCCGAGCATTTTTTCGATGTTTTAAAGTTGGCTATGTCAAACTAGCCGTTTTGTGATGAACTTCTCCTGGCGAAAAAATCACTCTAATAAAGGATAAAAAACTAACCGTCTTATATAATCTAGATTGGGGAAGTCAACGTAAAGCATCTCTTTTACTAGTCACAATTTTCTGTGTGAATTTCAAAGAATACTCAACAGAAACTCAATAGGAACATTCCGTGGATATTCCGAACATTTTCCTTTAGAAATTTGGAACAACTTCTCGTGAAAAATCTGAAGAGATTCTCATGTAAATCCCAAACAACTTTCCTTGGTAAATCCAAAGAGCTCCTTTTGGTAATTCCAAAGAGTTCTCTGGAAAAACTGGAAATCTTTCGTTAAAATTTTGAGGCGAAAATCAAAAGATTCTCCCGTTAATGTCTTGAAAATATCCAAAATGACCAATTCAACCGAACGACACTTTCGACCGAATGTTCTTTTCTACCAAACGACTATTTCGACCGAAGGACATATTCACGATTTTTTTAGCCAAAGGAACTGTTCGACAAAATGACATTCTTGACCAAATAACTTTAGGCTAGATATCCTAGCGAAGTCTGAAAACATAATGAAATCATATAGAAAACATATTAAGATTTTGACATCAAATTGAGTCATAATTCAATTCCAACGGGAACTCCTTCGCAATTTTCACGCTTAGTTTTCACGGAGAGCTTTTCAAAATTTCAACAAGTTATTGTATGGAATTTTCATGGGAATAATTGGTATCTTCACGAAACATTCTCTGGAGTTTCAACGTGATGTTGTAGAGATCTATCAAGAAATTATATGGAAATCGCACTGCATCTTTGCAGTTTCCACTGAAAATTTGAATCGGCGTGGAAAATTATAGATCAGCGGCATGACAAATTTGAAACGGCGGCACGCCGATGCAAAAATGTCGGCGGCGGCGGCATGCCAAAAACTGTCGGCGGCGGCGGCGTGGCGCGGCGGCGCACACCTCTAAATACAGCAGACACATCGCAATCTGGTATCTCCGGTGGCAGATCGTAAACCCGCACATAGCGAGAATGTCCTACCACGGACATGCGAACCTGAACTTTCTTCCTATTTGTGTAATGGAAAGTAAGCATCTCGCTATTGTTCTCCAAGGAGTACTGCATGACCAGTGGCGTCGCGTAACCTCACTTTTTACCTGTGCACTGACCCAGTGACGTAGCCAAAAAATTGGTCTGGGGGGGGTTTTCTGAACATCTTTTTTTGAAAAATAAAATTCTTCCAAAAATTTTGTCTCTGGGGGGGGGGGGTTATACCCAAAACCACCCCCGTGGCTACGCCACTGCACTGACCCAAAAAATGAAAATTTTGATATTTTGACAGCCCAAATGGAAAATAAAATTATCAGAGTCGTTTAAACTAATCAACATCTAGTTATTCTATGCATTTCCGCAGACCAATTCCTTAAATTTAAGTCCAGTGCACAGGTAGATTGAGGTTAGGGAAACGCCACTGTGCATGACATCTTCGGTTTTAAACTGAATGAAAACCGATTTTTTGTCGGAAATTTTATATGCAGTTTCCATCTGCGATTGATCACCGGTTAGAGATTTCACAAAGCGGCCCATATCCGCCAGAGATTATTGAGCGGCATTCTCGGGGAAGAGAAATGCTAACGTGCTTTTAAACATTGCTTCACTGAACATTCCGACCGGCGGGTAGAATTACCGTACACGATTGAACAAAGCACCGAAAGCAAACGCGCGAGTGAATGCGTCTGTTCACATATGTGATGTGATCGTCCACTGGTGTTGTTGATTATGAAAAGGCAATATCTAATTGATTTGAAAGAATCAAAGTAAGCTTGATAAGAACAGCAACGTAGAGCCACCAAAATCTCAATCAAAGCAAACGTGATACTTTGCCAGCAGTCAAAGACATGTGGTCAACCATCACGGACTAGAGTGACAGTTTTCCAGCGAACTTCCCCTTGACTAGCAGTATGACAGTTTCCACTGATCCCATTAGCATCCGGGAAGAATTCTCATTCTTTTCAGAATCATCGAAGTATTCCAATTGTAATCCAGAAGAATTCACACTAAATCCTTTCGTTATCCTTAAGGGATATCCTTGGAAATCTGTGGGGGATACTCTTCATAATCCATGGAGGATTTTCTTCAGAACCTCTCGTTAATTTGCTCCAGATTTCCTCCGGAGCCGTTCGAAGATTTGTTTCGAAAACTTTGTGAGATTTGCTATGGAATTCCTTGACGATTTGTTTCAGAATACTTCGACGATTTGCTTCAGAATCCCTTGAATATTTATTTCGGAGTTCTGGACGTTTTGCTTCGGAATCTCTGAATGATTAACTTCGAAATACCTCGACGATCAGAATCCCTCCGACGATTTGCTTCTACATCCCTGAAACATTGCCTACGGAATCTCTGAACATTCACGTTGGAATTCCTGGAGGATTTATGACAGAATCTCTGGAACATTCTCGTTGGAACTCCTGGAACATTCTCGTCGGAATTCCTGGAATATTCTCGTCGGAATTCCTGGAGAATTCCATTTGGAATCTCTAAAAGATTTGCATTGGAATCCCTGAAACATTTCCGTCGGATTCACTGGATCATTCCCGTTCAAATTCCTGGAAGTCGAAATTCCTAGAGGATGGAAGATATTCATAAAATTCTCATTGGAATCCCTGGAACATTCCTGCCGGAATCACTGATGTATTGCCTTCAGAATCCTTGGAGGTTCCCTTCGATATGCTTGGAAGATTCCCGTCGAAATCTCTGGAGGAATGTTGCATTATTTTTTAAGATAGATAGAATATTTATGAAATATGCAAAAAAAATCAATTGCCTACCGGTGGGAATCTGACGGAGACCCGTCGCATATTGTCTTTTAAGTTTGCGGGAAAAAGCCGAGCGCTACTACACTTAGACGCAAAGCCATACTCTACCAATTTGAACCGTTGGAGCAATCATCGGCTGGTAAACAAACATACTTCGATACTATGGACTATAGCAGAAATCATATGCTTGAGAAAAAAGAATATAGATGAGTGTGATTGATCCGCTATTGCTTTAGGCGGTTGGGCCGTATTTATCACAAAACCACTAAGATAGCTTAATGAGGTGGTAAAATGTTCGAATTTTTTTGAAAAGAAGCTCAAACTAGAGAAAATAGAGGCATCGAGGCTTGTTACGAAAAATCTACGGAAATTCCAATAAATCCTCAAAATTTCAACAGAAAATCCTGCGGACTTCTTTTATTTTAAATTGGCGTGCCAAAAACTGTCGGCGGCGACGCACACCTCTATCTGTATCTGTCGTTAGTAAGTTAGTAAGACTGGTAAAGGCATACCTTTTAAATTACAAGAAGTCGAATTTTGTTGAGCAGTGAAAACTAAACATCTGAATATGTAAGGAAATTCAACTAAAAACTTTATTAGAATTTGCTCAACTGTTTTATGACATACCTACTTGAATAATATCCAATTGATTCTAATCTCTACACACTCAGTTTTTATTTCTGCAGCTCGGCAAAAATCCGCACAGCCGTGCGCCAGCAAAATAAATAACTGATATTCCGGCAAAAATAGCGTTTGTTAGCTGATTTTCGGCAAATTATTTGATTTGAATTATTTTGACAGAAATCTCGGCAAAAAACATGTTTGCTGGGACACGGCTGTGCGATTCTCGGTAAAAGTTCAACATTTTGCTGAGATCCCGGTAAAAAAAATTAAGTGTGTAATTTCGATTTTGAACTATCATTGGCTGGATTTAGGAGCATATAAGTAAGGAGGCCAATAATATGTGTAGACAGTCACGACTATTATTTATTAAATTGTGGTCGAAAGTGTTCCAGCTCTATTCAACTTTAACCGTAGTTGGATGTCAGAACAGGAATGTATATTTTTTTCAAACAATCTTGTTTTACAACTTGGTTAAATGAACCAGGATGTTATCACGCTTTGCGAATACTTAGTGATGGCAATGAAAGTGATTGTCAATAAACATCGGAAAAATCTATATTACTTGGAGTTGATATTTTACAACGATAAGCTCGATACTTTGCCGAAAAATGACATGCGATGCAATAAGGAATGAGGAAATATTTTTGTGGTATATGAAAATTGACTAAATTGGAATTCAATTTTTAAAATTTTCTGAGGCTAGCCCAGGCCCCCTTATTTACACCAATGCCAATTATCATCTTTCACTACTCGCCTCTTTCTCTTGCAAATGACCCTTTCTGCCAAAAGACATTCGGCTAAATGGCCTTAAACCTTTTAGGGTCCATTTTCACATCTGAAATCCATCTTTTCTCCGTTCTCCGTTTCTGTATTAAGTAATAAGAAAATACGCAGCAAAAAGCATTGGAGATTGAACGACTGTGAAAACACAATTATTCACAATAAAGGAATATACATCCGATATTTCAAGACAAAATTTTCAAAACAACTTATCTGCTTTTGTAAACAAATATTCAAACGGCGATTTGACGAATCTAGTAGCACTCCCACGCAAACCAACACCACCAATAGGTAGGTGAATGTTTTCGCTACCTGTTGATGGTGTTGATAAGCGTGGGAGAGCCATCAGATTCGTTAAATCGTCGTTTGAATATTTGTTTACAAAAGCGGATAAGTCGTTTTGAAAATTTTGTCTTGATTTAATTAAAATGGATTGAATGTTAGAATTGCACAAGAGTTTCCATCCCGGGACAAAAAATCCCGGGATTTAGGAAAATTCGGGATTTCCCGATTCCCGGGATATTATTTTTGAAATCCCGAAAATCCCGGGATACCCGGGACAAAAAATACTGTTTCGTTTCCGGTTCGCAAAAAATGTAATTTTTCTTCTTACAAAAGTTATTTGTTTTGAACGCGAAACCCAACTTGATAACTTGGTGATAAACTCCTATCATATTTTTATACCTCCCATCAGACATGATTGTTTTTTTCCAAGTTCGTTTATTTGCTAGGCTTGTATACAGAGCCAAGGTTCTTTGTGATGCACAATCGACATCATCTTATTATTAAATTAGTAAGAGAGTACCAGACATGAACATATCGGAGGTTGGTCATAGAACACCTTCACAAAAAATATTAAATTCCTCAATGGAGGGCTACTGACTGATACTTTTTCCAGCAGCTACACTGCCGTGAATCGCATATCTGTCCCATCTTTGCTGGGTTTCCTATTCATATGGGACAAATATGCGATTCACGGCAGTACAGCGCTCTATTAATTAAACGACAAGTATCTACAGTACAAGATCAGCTACATCTATTTGGCGCCTGCTTCCTACCCATCTCCCGTCTACAGCGAGGTTGTGTACACTAGCTGATATTCACCTTGCTAATCTCCTCGCATTGCCCAAAATTTAGTCAATTTTCCTGAGCTTCTTGCCTCCAAAACAATTCTTGATCAAATTCAATTGACGTTCGTACAACAAACTTTCCAGCACATGCGCAAGTACAAATGGCGATTCCGATGCTCTGCCTATTTTTTTGGTGTATCGCTTCGATTAAAATCAACTCTGGTCAACAGGCTGCAATCATTTTGTCCAATTTTCGGCTTCTGTCAAAATTGTATACCAACTTTAATCGCGTAATCTATTAACCCCATTATCATTGAATTATCGAGTTAACTTACGTTAAATTATCGAACTCCGATTGTTCCTATTAACGAATTTCTTTCGGATTCCAACCGATTCTTAACAGCGTGCACAAATGAGGTTATGGTGTGTCGAGCTTCAAGCTAGAAATATTTTATTTTTAGTAAGTTTCATGTTTACATTTTTAGTTTTCATTTGCACTTACAAAATCGGTCTTCCAATAATTTTAAGTAGGAACAATTGTGAATTTTAGTAGCAACAAATTTAGTTCATAGGCATAATCGAATTCTATTTCTATAAGTAGCAAAGAGTTTTATATATATAATAAATTTTGAAATTGATAATTTTACCACTGCAATGGCGCGTCTTTTCTCGCAGCTCATTGGCACGAAATGATGAAATGACATGAAAGATGGAATGGAAAGAGACGTCATTCGACGTGGACGGTTTCCGTAATCACCGGTTGTCAGGGGTTGTTCGCCTGGCGCTGTGGTAGATCTGGCGAAGCAGGGCTGCCAGCATGCACACCGATAATAATTGAGTTGATTCATCTGGAAAAATCGTTTTTAAATCAAAAAATAAGTTTTCTAAGGAAACATCGAAAAATCCCGGGATTTCCCGGGATATACGAACAAGTTCATCCCGAATCCCGGGACAACGAAAATGGCCGGGAAATGGAAACTCTAAATTGCACACAGTTTTAATTTATTTAGATTCAAAATAACAATAAGTTCAATCAAATGTTGATATCAGCATGCTCTAAAATCTTAATCTAATCTAAAATCTATTTCAGAGCAATCACAAGAGAGTGCAAAATTGGCTGCCACAATGGCCATCCTAGCCCTTATCTCGCGTTTTAGACGGCACAAATGTCAATTAATAGGTGCTTAGCACATCTGAAAATCATCTTTTCATGCATCCTTCAAAGGAGCAAGGATGAGAACGGATTTTTTATGCGGTTGTTTGAAGCTTGTTTTTGGAGATTTGTGCCCTTGAAAGCATGATGCAGTTTTGAAACTGTATTCTAACGGAATTCATCTTAAAATTACAAAATATTTTTATCTGTGTACACCAGCTCTGCCTTTCGGTAGGTAAGTTTGCGTGTGTCTGCTCTCATGAGATGCTCTGCAGATGCTGTTCCGCCTGGAAGAACAAGCAAAGTGCGCTGTAACACTTCAGAAAGGACATCAAAACTGGAAGGCAAGAATCCCTCGTTGGAAACTTGTCTTAGATTCGTGTCACTTTACCTTACGGATTTTGCCAGGAAAATTTCTTCGGAATTGGGACAGGTGAAACTTGTAAAATAATTTTGACACTGGATTTCACTCAACTACTAGGTATATTTACTAGTTCTAAGGCCGTTACAAATATTTAATAAACTTTTTGTCCTACTGGTCTCCGAAAGGTCAAGGGGGGGGATAATAAAAAATAAATATTAAAATGAAAAAAGTCAAAAAACTCCTCGGATTTCTTGAAGAATGTTTTGAAAATCCTCAAACTTTTCCGAATTTTAATTTGTTGACCCCTCAAAATATTATTTTTTGGCAAAAAAAAATCCGAGGGGGGGAGACAATATAGATTTTAAATATTTGTATAGGCCTAATTTGAACAACAAAATTGCTTTTCCGAATACAAATCTAAGATTGAATTTGCTTTGATGTGGAAATCTCTTCTTGAAGCACTCTGAATTGAAGCAGTTGATTTGTGTGTCGATTCGCGTTGTAAAAACATTGTTCACACTATCATATCCTGTAGAAATTAACTAAAAAGTAAACTAAAAAGTACGTTCATGCATCGAATGACTTTCTCCTTATACGGAATACATAGAGAACATAAACGTTTGAATCTTCATTTGCTGAAAAAACGGTTAGATCGTTTTGAACATTTGTCCTTGAAATGTGACTGTCAAAAGGTTCAAAACTGACTAGCTTGAACAGGTAAAAGTAATAGAATTAATCCGAATTTTATGTTTTTGAAGTGTTACCAAGTCTCTCCAATCAACATTGATTGAATCAAATGTAGTGCCGTGCCCAATCATATTCAACTCGCTTTCGAATATGTTCCGGTTTCAACATTACAAGCTTCATACAATCAACAAACAAATTCCATTCCGCAAACGAAGCCATTTCTCTGCCACTGCAACCCGAGGCCAATAAAATTCCGCTTTGCAGTTTCGGATTTTTAATTTTCTATATTTACTCTAGCCAAATACTGCGCCTCAGCACGCTGACGTATTTACCCATTGGCAGCCGGTAGTGGGGTGCCGATCCGAAGGGCCAAACCATTCGTATTGGAGGGGTAGAAAGCAACGACGACGACGCCATAGCTCTGAAATTGATTTATGGCTTCCCAAATTAAATAGTACTTTTTTGTTTCTTCTGACAGTTATGAAGCTTCTGCTAATTTTCTGTTAGCAGAAATATCGCTGATATACGAATGCAAATCTCATAACGACGTATTTGACAGAAGAAAAAAAAAACTGGTGCAATTTCCTGCTCTGCAGAAAACGGAAACGCTTTTCATAGAGGCAGCAAAAGAAAAAAAAAACGATGGAGAGAAAATCTCCTTCCTTGGAATTTGATTTGCGTGAAAGCAAAAAGATGATTCGAGCTGTATCCCTCACATTGCTTGATCTTTGATTCGTATCACATCTCAATACCGAATCGGTTGTGTCTCTTCCCTTTACCACGTCTTCCGCCGGCGCAATGGTTTCGCAATAGATCTGATGAAGCGAATAATGTGAAATTAATGAGATTTTTCCACAATCTTCGGCGTTATTGTGTGCATCCTCGTCCGGGAATGCTGGATCACCATCGTCATATATGGGACCTCTTCCGACGGATAGTTATTTATAAGGACAGCGCTGCAGTTGCACTTTCTGCAGCATAATGCATAATGCTGACAGCGGCATCTATGGAGCGTGAAAACAATTATTTTCATGATGTCACCCAATCTGGGTGTACGAGCGAATGCAATTTGACGCAGAACAATCGTTCACTGACAATCATATTTATTTATTGCATTTACATGTTGGTGAGATATTTATTTGCGGATTTATTTTGAGTTTAAAACGGTATTTAGGGTTGTGAGATGCTATGAACATTAGCAGTTCAGTCATTTTTTTGCAAATATAAATGTATACAAGTTGAGCTGTACCTGTGTTTTAGTGCAATTATTCATTAAATTTGCAAATTTAAATTTGGCGAATGACTATTTTGAAATTGAAAACAAAAACCGAAAAAGTGCTGCACGTGTGAACCGGCCTAAAAAATTCACTCGATATTTGTTCAAAATTGTGCAAATCTTGACTGCACTTTTTTGAATTTTCGTTTTAATTTTTGTAAATACTCTGAGTCGTCAAAAAATATGGGTTCTTCGGGAAAGTTGATATTAAATAAAATAAAGCAGCGAATATTTTTTTTTTGACAAGAAAGGTCAACTCCTAGCCGTGGTTATGCCGACGATAAAGAAACGATTTAAATGATCGATCCGACAAATTTATCGATTATCTAGCTCAATTCTTTATGCACTGTGAACAATATTTCTGGATTTGGATTCAGTATATCAGAAAGCAGTCTCATTGGAGTACGTTAGCTTCTTTGGTTGAGCGAGAATTCAAACCACAAACCCGCATCAAATTGGCTCGAGATTGTTGATCTTTTCGTAACATTTGCCACATTGATTTTCGAGTTTCTGCTTCTCAACAGCAGTACCAAATAGGAAATGTTCTGTCGACGTTAAAACCGCGAAAATATACTGTCCCGCACTGTGAACAATATTTCAATAAACTTGTAGAACATCAAAGTACGGTTCAGATAGTTATTTTATTATGCAAAGAAATGGCATGCTAACAACAATTTGCTAATTTTCTCTATTTTGGGACGCTTTTATTTTCACTCATGATGCTTCAGCTAAAGCTCAAAGAAGCTAGATCTGTCACGTACGAATCGTTACGGTCAAACTGATGAGTCGTGATCCAAAGCACAAATGACGGAATGGCGGAAAGAAAGGTTTCGAAATGTAGCTAAGCTGGATTCGACCAGGATGTAATGGTTTTGGTAGCTCGGTGCCAACAGGCATCAGAAAGTTTATCAAAGTGAAGATGCCGCATCATTATCTTTGAATACCAAAAACGACTATTTAGGAGCAATGGACAGAAGAAGCATAAATGAACCTTTTCATCTACCTATGAGCTTTCATCTACCTACTCATTGACTGAGTTACATTGTATTGCCCCCTCTTTCTTTCCCCCGGAAATTTTACTCAAATTACCGCAGCAGCAAGACTACTCAAAACTATGAGTAATTCTGCTTTTGACGGAAATTGAGTAAAATTTCCCTGAAGAAAAAAAGTGACTGGAATTCAATTTTACTCCGTCACTGAGTGTATTTTTTGTATTTTTTATAATTAGGTTTTTTTGCTTTCAGTCATGAAAATGTTGATAATCTTAAATCTTCATCTTCTTCCGGATCAAAACGTTGGCAATGATTTAAAATTAGGAACATTTTCATGTGATTGAAAGCCGGAAACCCTAATTATAAGCAACATATCCAGTCGAAATCCCAGAAAGAAAGAGTGTATGTCAGCAGAGCGACCCATCTATTCGTGCAACGCAGCATCACATCGACTGAAAGCCTTCTTCACTTTCAGCGTTAAAAGGTGTTCAAAGCTTATCTTCTAAAGATTCGTGAGGTGTGCGGTAACCTAAATATGACGTCTAGATATTGTCATCTCTTCCCCGCCAAATATATCAATTTTATTGTTGCTCACGTACGACTACTTCAGCCTGTCTTATGTAGCAAAATCGCTTCAATCATATGTTACAAAGGCTTAGGTATATCGAGAAAAGACTTCGTTAGTAATCAATTGTTTTACATCAGTGAAAAATATCATCTAACTGCAATACCACGGCGACCCAAGTCCCACGATGTGATGCCAACGCTCTAACGAAAACACTTACCATGGGCAATTGTTTCCAACCATCACAGCTTATAATGGCTGGTTAATTCTAATTACACCTACTGTCAACTCATCACAATTAATTATTGCCAACTCCACTCGATGGCGGCGAGTACATTATTCACCGTTCACAGGAAGTCCGGCCTGATGGTCTTGCCTCCCATCCATATCTAACTGCGGCCCAATCTCCGGGCAAAGAGGTCCGCCATCAGTAGTTGGGACGAAATTTATGAACGTCGCTTGCTCCGGCTCTTGCACGATGATGGCCCCGTCGTCCGTCGGTCCGTTGGTCGGTCGGTCCGGCAGGCATCCAAGTCCGGAAAGGACTTAATCCGATTCAGTTCGATCCGGACAATAAATTAATGAAAATATACACACGCTACACATGTGTGATAGCCGAAGCGGAAGTCTTATTATAGGCAGTACCCAACACAACACTGCTCGGTACCCGCAGGGGGAGAGGATGGAATAAAATGGCTCTGTTGAAGGTGGTCTTTTTTGCTTTTAAGAGTGGGCCAATTGGGGTTTTTTACTTTTGAAAAACATGTTGATTTTTGTGTTGACGTAGGACCACGTCTGTGTTTTCTATATTAGGGTTTATTACACTTTGCGATTGGCAAAATCGGAAACCGTCACGAAAATATGACAGAATTTGAGCGTTTACATCTCAGTCGTTTTTCGATGGATTTCCATTTTTTTAACCATGCTATCAATGAAAAGGCAACGCTTATTTGTACTATTCTGAAAATACTGATTTCAACCAAGGATGTTAACGATCGTTCAGTAATTTGCGTTCGATCATTTAGTAGTTTGACAATAACACATTCCAGAAGCTGAATTTCAAAATATGTTGTATGGTGAACTTCTGGTGCGAAGGTTTTTCTACTACTTTGCCTAATGGTTCGTTATTAGAATTCAACTAATAACGGGGTTAGAGCGCTAGTTGCAGTAGCTTAAACTAAATAATTGGAATTTTGTTATCATTTAGTCTAAGTTACTGAAACTATAGCTATAACTCCGTTACTAGTTGAATTTAAACGACGAACTATTAGACAGAGTTGTAGAAAAACCTTCGCACTGGAAGTCCACCATACAACATAATTTGAAATTCAGCTTCTAGAATGTGTTATTGACAAACTACAAAATGATCGAACGCAAATTACTGAATGATCATTAACATCCTAATTAATTGGTAAAAAGTTTGGAAATAGGTAAGCCAACCAATCCCGTACATGCATCGCAAGCACAGACATCAAAGTCAAACAACTTGCGGGTTTTGATCCAACTCGCAGTACAAGATTTCACACTGAGCGGACGCAGCGGAGTGGAGAAGGCAGGACGAAGGCGCTAGTAGCAATCTCAATGTAAAACCATCGCACCGGGGGTGGTTGCTGCAAAACATTCAACCTCAACGATGGCAACGATAATTATATGGAGAGCAGCAGCGTGGTCGACCAGCAGCAGTGGCAAGAGGCCGTCGCTGACAGCAGCAACACAAAGTGGCATGATGTGAAATTACTCAAGATAACGAATCCGAATTTCTCAAGACAGCTCGCGCATTTGTGATCCCAATTTTGACGCCAACTTTCTTCCGTCGCCAAGTGATTATGTTTTGTACTTTGTAGAAAGGTTATGTACAAGACCCGACCGCCCGGCGTAAACTACGTAAAGAATTGAGCAATGTAGTACCATATATGGGCCCTCCTTAGCCGTGTGGTAAGACGCACGGCTACAAAGCAAGACCATGCTGAGGGTGGCTGTGTTCGATTCCCGGTGCCGGTTTATGAAATTTTCGGATTGGAAATTATCTCGACTTCCCTGGGCATAAAAGTATAGTCATAAAGTATCATCGTGTTAGGTCGTCTTCAGTGTCTCGTACATTTGAGGTCGAAATACGTATCTGTCAAGGTACAATTAAGTGATGGAGTTCAATGGGATTGTACAAACTCGTCTTATGACAAGTGAAGACATTCCACTAAAAAGCTTAAATAATTTTCTTAATATCTTCATGTGTAAGAATCCTCAGAATTAATCTTTAGCATTGTCGCACACACACTTTCACTCCAATATTGTTTACAACATGTCGTCGAAACAGGAAATCTTCTTCTTATTATTAACACGATGATACTTTTATGCCCAGGGAAGTCGAGACAATTTCCAATCCGAAAATTGCCTAGACCGGCACCGGGATTCGAACCCAGCCACCCTCAGCACGGTCTTGCTTTGTAGCCGCGCGTCCTACCGCACGGCTAAGGCATGCATGAGCATGAGCATGATTGACCGCCCACGGTTGCTACTCCGTTATTGCCAGGTCAGCTGTAATTACACAGAGAACCAACATATGAAGTTTGGGACTAACATCATCTTCAATGTGTAAGAACTGGTGACCCAAAAATAAGCAATACCAGCGCCGGCCGTGTCCGAATGCAGGTCAATTAAGGAATGGGTAGGAAAATGTTGACATGATACTCGCTTTGATAGAAGCCGACGAGTCATCTGCACTTCCACGAGAAATCACTGGGATGTTGGATATATGGGGTAGGTATTGTGGCAGGGTTCGTTTTGGTAAACGGTATGCCGTGTATAGCGTGTACTTTGATCAATTCAAAACATAATCGAACGAACACTAATTATTTTAATTACCGACCGCACTAAGCAGAACAAAATTGTCGATGACCAGCCGATCTCTCTGCTAACCGCACAAAGCAGAACAATATTTTCGATGACCGACCGATCGTTCTGCTTACTGACGCGAACTGCATCTTCACTTTCTAATTAATTTACTCACCCGCACAAATCAGAACAACATTTCGATGATCGGGCGATCGTTCTGCTAACCGCACAAAGCAGAACAAATTATGTCATGACCGGCCGACCGTTCTGCCTACTAAATAAATCACAACTGTACGTGACCTCTGAATGCTGAACATTTGTCTTTCAAGCAACAAACAAACATGATCTACTTTTTTCACTCAATTCCGACAGAAAATTTGATACTCCTAAATAAACGTCTCTGAGGCATGTTTTCAAGTACAGCATTGCGATTAGTAAAATCTATTCACTTATCGACCGCACAAGCAGATCAAAAGCTTCTGATTCTCGCGAACAATCTGCATATCATATAAAAACGCACTCTAATCTATTTTCTTACCAACCTAATATGTACTAGCATTTCTACCACTCTTCAAAAAATTAGCTATGTCTAAAATGCATTTTCTACTAACAAAATGGAAAGCGAGCAAGATAGTTGACAAAAGAGATATATTTGAAATAGGCTATGAGAAGGAAGATTTGAAGATAGTCAAAATAGAAGGCGAGCAAAGGCCAGAATAAATATATATATATTGTGATCCAGGGCTGAAAGTTTCTCTGAAAGAGCTTCTGTTGGTATTCAAACAGAACTCCACTCGGAATTCGGAAAAAAAATCCGCTCAAAATTCGGACAGAATTTAATTCGAAGTTCGAATAGAAAAATCCATTTAAAATTACATAAGAGCTCCGTTCGAAATTCAGACACAATTCCAATCGGAATTCGAACAGTATTGCACTCGAAACTCGAAGAAATCTATTAGAAATTAGAAAAAAAAAACGTTTAGAATTCAAACAGTAGTAAATTCGGAATTCAAAAAGAATTTCATTCGCAATGCATAAGGAATTCCATTCGGAATCTGAACAGGATTCCATTCCGATTTCAAGAAAAAAAAATCGAATTTCGTAATTCGGACAGCATTCTAGTCTAGTCTAGTCTAGTCTACACATACACAGCCATCACTTGGAAGAATCCTGGAAAGTTATAGATTCGACTACACCTATCACTTTTCTTGTCAATATTTATGTTTGAAGCACATCATGAATGTAGTTCAAACATAAAGCGACCAGGCCTAAAAAGAAACAAAACCGGTGAAAACAAGCATAGAACCCATAAGACGATAGAATACATCATATTTACTTACCACAGATTATCGTTATCTCGATTATCTCAAATATTCACTGGCCCATATTCACTCATACGTTGACAGCAATGTGTAACATTTTTATTATTTAATACTAGCTTATTTGTGGACGCAATAGCGCCCGTGGCAAGTGTTTTTTTTTTCAAAGTTTTTTTTTTCAAAATATTAAAATTTTCGACGTCTGTTGTCTGTGATTTTTTCATCATATGCTGTGTCTGGTTGTCTAAGGTTGTCACTGGTTTTGTTTTCTCCATCTGATAGTAATTGAAGTGTCAAATATTTTATTTTTTGTAAGAATTTCCCCGCGTGCTGCGTCTGGTTGGCTAGTCACCGGACAGACAAACAGGGCTATTATATTTATGATATGTGAATATTAGAAAAATATCCCACATTTGGCAAATAGTATTTGAAATATTTATTCGAAACATACTATATGTGAAAGAATAGAATAGAGATGATATAAATATCTCAAAAATTAGTATCTCTGAAACACTCACCACGCGAAAGTGTATAGTCTCCTCAGTCCTCTTTCATGTTGTGGGTAAACTGAAGGATAGAGCCTTCAAGGTAAACATACCATTAAAAAAACAACTTGTGCTCATTCTTATTTAACTTATCTTGATCTTGAAAATACCTTTAACTAATGCATTTCAACGTCCAGGAATCGAGTGGCAAATAATAAATCACTTTAATTTAATTTTTAATCAATAAAAATAAAATAAATACGAAAGGACATTTGAGGTTTACACAATCAGAAAATTGGTGTAGGATTAAATGATATTTGAAATTAAAAACATGATTTAACATTTCAGGATGCGCACACTCCTAAGCTGATTGCATTCATTTCATCTACTTTTTGGATTATTTCAATTGAAAGGTGAGAAAACCTAATTGATGGTCATGATGAAACCACGATGGTCACGAAAAATATTTCCTCTGCATTCCAGAATGTATCGTTTGTCTCTGATGGCCTCTGTTAGGTTCAAACTACTTCAACGACCAATTCCACATCCAGTCAAAAAGCTCAATGAGTTTTGGCAGAATCAGAAAAATATATTAAGCTCGTTTAGTGGAATGTATTAAACCGTCTAAGACGAATTAAGTACTGTCCATTTAATTCCACCAGTTAATTTTCGTTATCTTTGCAGATACGTATTTCGACCACAACTGTGTGGTCGTCTTCAGTGTCTTGTACTTGACTCGACTATTAAATGGACAGTACTTAATTCGTCTTAGACGGTTTGGCAGAATGATATTTGTTTGGTACAAATTTGATGTAACGCCATTTTTTCCACAAACAAAGTTTATCTATCATACTGACAAATCCAGCCATGCTTCGGAACAGGGTGAATCTCAACCAAAAGTTAAACAACCCACAAACCGTTAAACTTCGACCAAATTTTAAACGAATCGGTAATTTGGTTCGCAGCTTAAGAAAATAACATTGGTACATGTTTTAATAAGCGTATATGACAAATAATAATTAAATTATAAGAGAAGATGATGACAATACTAATTTAGCATCATGAATACTGCAAACAGTATGAGTTCAGTAAAAAAAACACTTACACATTATCCGCTGAGATATAAAAATGATCTTTTTTCTTTTGCTTACCTTTTTCCATCTTGAATTGATCTATTTTTAACTTACGACGATTCCATTCTGGTTTCCAGTTTTAAAACCCCCTTCCGGAGTCGATAGATCTGCTGGAACGACTCCTCTGTTCATTCTGATGGCATAGAGATTCCCGGGTCAGCTGGACTGCGGCTCTGAACTGGCTAAATGGTTCTTCGTCTGCATGGGCAACATTTTGAGGGGAATAGGGTATTCAAAATTTGTTGAGTCCAAAACCACTGTACACCCGCGAATCGAGAGAAAAAAATAATTCTAGAAACTACCACAATTTTCGGAAAACGGATTTTATCGGCTGAATTCATAAAAGTACAGAAAATACGAGACAGAAAAGTCAACAGCAGCTATTTTCGCGCACAACCTGCTGCGATCCTGTATGTTCTTGTTTCTCACAATCCGTCCTACCGCACGGCTAAGGAGGGCCCAAAAACTGGAAGGACAAAAAACAGGAAATACTGTGAACAAAAATCCTGGGAAAAGTACACGTTGGATCATTTGAAGGGTGGAATTTCTTCGAAAGCTGGCATAGGATTTTTTGACGTAAACTACGTCTAAGGGGAAGACTCGGATACAGGGTGACAAATGAAAATTTCTAAATTCGAGACCGTCACGAAATCATGTAAGATTTCAAACGTTAATAGCTCCTTTATCTTTCAATGGATTTTCGAGATTTTATTATCAATCGAATCGAAAACTCTCCAGCAATTTTTAAGCCCATTGGAGCTATTGATTATCAACGTAAAAACATTGAAAATTCTAATTCTTTACCAACCCAGTAAAATTTCAGAGTTTCGTTACGACCGCCGCGGCGCGCCGGCTGCGGTTGGTTCTTGCGCTCTACTTTTGTGCGGTGATTCGCACAAAAAGTAGGCTACGATAGAACCAGAGCAATGACCACGGTCGGAGCAAAAAAGTAGTGTTTATGAAAATCAGACCGCATCGTGCTTTCGTGCTGTGCGGTTCTTTCTCTTTGCGGAAGGAAGTTTTTAATACTACCAGAAGCTATTTTAATTTCAACGGTGCTTCTTAGCGCTATTTCTACCCACTGATCCCGTTACGATCTTTGCAAGGACCCGTGCCTTCGTTTTACGTTGGACCCGTTTGCGGAAGTAAAATTCCGACAAGCGGTGGTAATCCTGCAGGGACACCGTTCTGGGAAAAAACCTCTAAGAAGGTCACGTCTCCACGCTCAGCAATGAGTATTAATAAAAACAAGAGGAAGGGGGAGTCTCTGAATTCTCCACTTCCTTCAAAGAAACAAGGTTTCAAGACCGTCCTGCCCAAGCGCGGAAAAAATAGAAGGAAGCTGGAGACTTCAGATATTCCTTCTAAATCTAACGTTGACATTATTTCTCCTCCCATCGAACTGAGCAATCAGTTCGATTTGATTAATAATGAATTTGAAGAAATCGAATCTACCTCTAGCCCAGGTGATTCGATTCATGCGAAGAAACAACGGATTCCGCCAATAGTGGTATCTGTTGCCGAGTTTTCTGGCTTTCGGAATGAAATCTTGAGTAACCTTCGGGGGATCAAGGTTTCATTTCAGATTGCTAGGAAGGGTGACTGCCGCGTTTTGCCGGGATCCTTTGACGATCGCAAACGTCTTCTCCAGTATTTAACTGAGAAGCGCCATAAATTCTTCACATACGACGACAAAACTGAGCGATTGTTCAAAGTCGTCTTGAAAGGTCTGCCCAGTGATGACAAATCACTGGATGAGATTAAAATTGAAATTTCTGAATTACTTGGATTTTCACCAGTCCAAGTAATTAAGATGAAAAGAAATCCCACTCTGGTACTTCCCAAAGGGGCATTTCTCAAGAATTTTATTTAGTTCATTTTAACAAAAGTGAACTAAATAATATGAAAAGTTTGGAAAAGGCCTGTATTATGTCCCATGTCCGTGTTACATGGGAACATTTCCGCAGGCCTGGGGAAATTTCCAAAATCCCACTCAGTGCCGTAAGTGCCAAAAGTGGGGTCACGGAACCAAACATTGCCACATGGATGCTAAGTGCATGATTTGTGGTGGAACCTCTCACGCCAAGGACGCTTGTCCTTTGAGAGAAGATTCCAATAAATTTAAGTGTGCAAATTGTGGGGTAATCATAAATCCAATTTCTGGGAATGCCCTTCACGCAAAAAGTTTTGAATTCCCGTGCAAAATTGATGACGGGAAATTCCAATCGGATCCCAGATTCGACGGGTAGAAATTTTTCAAACGCTCAAATTTCGAAACCAGTTACCGGTCGAGCAATTCATACCCACCACAATTCACAAACAAATTTTGCCGCTCGTCAACGGGTAGCAAGCACTTCAGTAAATTCCAATTTTTCGAATGTACCTACGTATGCAAACATCGCTGCTGGTAGACAAAATTTCTCTTCTCAAAATGAGGTTTATACCCATGTCCCAACGGAAAATAATGGTCATGTTGCCGATTCAGGTAGCATGACTGCTTCCGATTTTGATTTTTTAACTGAACAATTGCATCACATGATTGATGCAATGTTCAAAGCAAATACCATTCCAGAAGCTGTTCAGGTTGGTATAAAGTACACAAAAAAATTGTTATCGGACTCCGTTTCAATGGATCCAAATAATTGTGTGAAAGTTCTAAATTGGAATGCCCGCTCTCTAAAGGGTAAGGAAGATGAATTATTCAACTTCCTAACAGTTCATAATGTGCATATTGCCATTATAACTGAAACGTATTTAAAACCAGGACTCTCCATTAAAAGAGATCCAAACTATTTTATCTACAGAAATGATCGTCTTGACAGCGCCTGTGGTGGGGTCGCCATTGTCATCAATAGACGTATCAAACATAAATTATTTTCTTCATTCAAAACCAAAGTTTTTGAAACCTTGGGAGTTTCTGTTGAAACAAATTTTGGAAAATTTTCCTTCATTGCAGCTTACTTGCCTTTTCAATGCAATGGGCAGCAAAAGAATTTGTTGAAAGCTGATCTTCAAATTCTGACTCGCAACAAATCTAAATTCTTCGTAATTGGTGACTTCAATGCCAAACACCGTTCATGGAATAATGCTCAAAGCAATTCCAATGGTAAAATTTTATTTGAAGATTGTTCTGCGGGATATTATACTATTCAATATCCCAATGGACCAACTTGTTTTTCTTCCAGTCGAAATCCTTCTACAATTGATTTAGTTTTAACGGATTCAAGTCAGCTGTGTGGCCAATTGGTAACTCATGCTGACTTTGACTCTGATCACCTTCCTGTGACATTTGAAATCTCACAAGAAGCCATTTATAATCCAATCAGCTCTACTTTTAATTATCATAGAGCTGATTGGGATTTATATAAAACGTATATCGATAGGAATTTTGATGTTGATATTCCTCTCGATACCAAAAGTGATATTGATAATGCTCTCGTATCTTTGACAAATTTAATTGTCGAAGCCAGAGGCATTGCAATTCCGAAATGTGAAGTTAAATTCAACTCCATTATTATTGACGACGATCTTCAGCTACTGATCCGTCTTAAAAATGTGAGAAGAAGGCAATACCAAAGAACTCGCGATCCCGCGTTGAAAGTTATTTGGCGAGATTTGCAAAATGAAATTAAAAACGTTTCGCTATTCTGAGAAATACCAACTTTGAGAATAATGTCTCGAAGTTGGATCCCAGTTCGAAACCCTTTTGAAATTAACGAAAATTCTTAAAAACCTCAAAAGCCAATTGCAGCGCTTAAAGAGGAAATAAAATTTTATTAACAAATGGCGAAAAGGCTCAAAAACTTGCTCAGCAGTTCGAGAGTGCCCATAATTTTAGTCTAGGTCTCACTAGTCCAATTGAGGATCAGGTTACACGAAGCTTCGAAGACATTCTCAACCAAGATAATGTTTTTGACCCTTCGTTGGGAACTAATTTGGATGAAGTGAGATCTATTACTAGAAAATTTAAAAATATGAAAGCCCCGGGTGATGATGGTATTTTCTACATACTTATCAAAAACTTCCTGAGAGCTCTTTATCCTTTTTGGTTAATTTATTTCACAAATGTTTTCCATTGGCATACTTCCCAGATAAATGGCACAACGCCAAAGTTGTTCCAATTTTGAAGCCGGACAAAAATCCAGCTGAGGCTTCTAGTTATCGCTTAATCAGTTTGCTTTCTTCAATAAGCAAACTGTTTGAAAAGATTATTTTAAATAGAATGATGGTTCATATTAATGACAATTCTATTTTTGCTGATGAGCAATTTGGTTTTCGCCATGGGCATTCAACCACTCATCAGTTATTAAGAGTTACGAACTTAATTCGGCTCAACAAATCTGAAGGATATTCGACTGGAGTTGCTCTTCTTGATATAGAGAAAGCATTTGATAGTGTTTGGCATGAAGGTTTGATTGTAAAATTGATGAATTTTAATTTTCCTCTGTACATTATTAAACTGATCCAAAATTATTTATCAGATCGCTCACTGCAGGTAAACTATCAGAATTCTAAATCTGATAGATTACCAGTTAGAGCTGGTGTTCCCCAAGGCAGCATACTGGGGCCCATATTGTATAACATTTTACTTCTGACTTACCTGATTTACCACCAGGGTGTCAAAATCTTTGTTTGCAGATGACACAGGTCTCTCAGCCAAAGGGCGAAGCCTTCGTGTCATTTGTAGTAGATTGCAAAAAGTTTGGATATTTTCTCCACTTACTTGCAAAAATGGAAAATTTCCACGAATGCTTCCAAAACTCAGCTTATAATTTTCCCACATAAGCCGAGAGCTTCTTATTTGAAACCTTCTAGCAGACATATTGTCACTATGAATGGGGTTCCAATTAATTGGTCTAGCGAAGCTAAATATTTAGGACTTCTGTTAGATCAAAAATTAACTTTTAAAAATCACATTGAAGGCCTTCAAGCCAAATGTAACAAATATATTAAGTGTCTATATCCACTTATAAACAGAAAATCAAAACTTTGTCTTAAGAACAAACTTTTGATTTACAAACAAATTTTTAGACCAGCCATGTTGTATGCTGTGCCAATATGGACTAGTTGCTGCAATACCAGAAAGAAGGCACTTCAGAGGATTCAAAATAAAATTTTGAAAATGATTCTGAAGTTACCTCCGTGGTATAGTACCAATGAACTTCATAGAATTTCTAATATTGAGACATTGCAACAAATGTCCAACAAAATAATTTCAATTTTAGACAAAAATCGTTGCAATCTTCTATTGCAACGATTAGCTCCTTGTACCCTTAGTATAAATTAGGTTAAGTTTAGTTTAAGTAGAAAACATTGTAATTCCTACATGGTTTAATTCAACCAGAGGAAATATCGTAACTGCCAGAGGCAATTGAAATGTATTAATAATATCTAAAAGCGTAACATAGCAAATAAGGATGATAGTGTTAAGAAAACACGGAACACCTAGTCTAAGAGATAAATGCATGTATTAGATAATTAGCAAATAAAATTAGTTAAAAAAAAAAAAAAAAAAAAAAAGTGTTTATGAAAAAGTGCTACAGATGCTGGACATGTTCATGTAAGCAAGAGGTGATTATTAAAATTGATAATCAATTTTATACAAGGTTATCCTACTATTTAGGCAGCACCCCTTAAAATAACACTTCAAAAGCATTTAATCGCCATTTCATAGGCAATTAACTATGAGATGTATTAATCACTCTAAGTCGAATAACATTAGGAGAAAGGCATCATCTCCACTGCGGAATAATAAATTTGGGGTTCCGGACACATAAGCCATTTAACAACAAAAAAACTCTAACTATCCGGATTATGTTTTTTTTTATACCTTTCCAGCAGAACGTACCCTGCGTTGCTCGGGTTTTTACGTTTAATGTCATTTTCTGCGTTGATTGCGACGCCGTACTCTAGATAATTTTTCGAGCGATCGCATTAGGTTTTATCCAAACTCGCCCTAATATTGTATTATGACAATTTTCCCAACTTTTCCTTTAAAATTTACTAACCTTTTACATATAGAAACACAGCTGATCCCAATACGAATCGATAAGTGAGGAAATCTCGCAAATCGGTCATCCTATTCGTGAGTTATATTGTCTCAAAGGAAAAATAGATAGAAGAAAGATACACAAAATATGACCATTGACCATTGATAATTCATACAAACTAGCAATATTTGGTCATTTGAACACGTTTTGCGACGATGAATTTTGGTAAAAAAATTCACGGTTCAGAAAAATGTCTCCTAGTACTGGACACTATTGCATCATGTTCAAATGTGACTAAGTTCCTGTTACATGAGTAAAGACATCATTCAGAATAGTAATATTTTTCACGTGCTTTAAGTTGTAAATACTAAAAATGGTTAGTGCACGGGAATAAATCCATTCCCGAAAATGGGAAATATGACTCATGATTTCATGAATATAGTGCGTTTTCATGTTATGAAAATACACATGATTTCATGATCTGTTTTATGATCCATTGTGATAACGCATCGATGCGTTACGATTTGTACTGCCGAGGGCAAATCATAAAGACGGTTCCCGAATTCATGAGTCACCTCACTTGAAACCATGACTCATGAATATGGGAGACGGTTCCTGAAATCATGAGTCATCAGACCTGAAACCATAAATTTGACTCATGAATATGGGAGCTTCGATCATGAATATGGACTCAATTCAACATCGAACAGCTGTAGTTCGACTCATGATATCATGAGTTATTTGACCAGTTTCAGGTTTATTGAGAAACGTCAGATTTTTTATTATTACTTATGACAGTCCTATGGAATCATATACATTTCTTTTAGTAGATTCTCTCATATTTACTAATATTGCGCTAATATTAGTAGGCGCTTTAAAAAGGTAAACTAGAAAAAAAAAAAATTGAACGATTTTTCATAATAACTACGATTTGTGGAGAAGAATATCAGTATCGGCATCTCTATAATCGTTCTTTAACAACTACCTTTCACAGAAATGCATGGCTCCAAATCATATTCTAATATATTAGTTTTGTGTCGTACACTTTTTCTAAGCTTCCCAGTGCTTGATGCCTTTAGACCCATGATGAAAGATGCTCTTCATGTCAATCTCCAAGAGTTCTTATGGTTATTCCACCAACTTGCAAAGAGCAGCCATTTCCGGGAAATAAAGCATGTTTCTATCACCTGATGTGCAAAAATCCAATTGTGAAAGAAATAAAATATAAACTCATTATGTGATCTACAAATAAAAGATTTAAATATATGCTTTTTTCACTTACCAGCAACCGTAAGTATAAATAATTGGTTTATCCCTGGCCCAGGTCATGGAAATTAGCAGCCCAAACAAAACTGCAAGTGTTAACTTCACAACGAACCTTTATTTACGTCATGCAATTGTATAGAATATTTGATCACTTTCATTTTTTTAAAATTTCTTCGAAAGCCAAACGTTATGTACGCCGAAAACTTATGAACGTAATTTGACTGATAAAAGTAACGGTAGCCACAATCATGAATTACGGTCATGTCTGTGGTTGTTATGGCTCATAATTTTAGTCGGTTCGATCATGAAATCATGAGTCAAAATCATGATTTCATAAAATGAGATGGATCATGAAATCATGATTTTAAAATCATGAAAACGGTAACCGATTTGTTTCCGTGTGGAGCTTATTTGACCCTTCAGCAAAATTTTCGACATCCTAATCCAAATTCCCACCTTTTTCAATGTCCTCTTCAATTTTTGTTTCTGCTAATTGCTGTGGCTTTCTCTGCAAGAAGAAACAATTGAATTGGAGTAAGTGTAACAAAACAGGTGTTAAGAATTTTTATTCAACATCAAATTTTGTACAAAGTTTATAACATGAAGATCTGATATTCCTTGCCGTTAGAAGCCTTTTCAGCAGCTTCCTTTTGTACTTAATAAGATGAAGGAGGGACCTCTGCAAGTAGTATCGTTTTAAGAAGTGTCCGATATTGGGAGGTGTCCGGCGCTGGGGGATCTCCCCCTAAATAGTTAATGATCCGCCTCACGAAACGATCTTTCACAGACGGGATTTCTATAGTAATTTCCATACAAACTTCAAACGACTCGTACTCAGTTGAATTATAACCAATTCAGTTGAAAATTTAGGAGGTTCATCAAAACAGCAAATGTTATCGTTCAAGCATAGATGAGCGCAAAAGTCAAAATTTCAATCCCTCTAGGCACTAACAAAAATAATAAAAAGATCTGTTTTACGTAGTTTACGTCGGGCGGTCGTATCTTGTATATAACCCTTCTGATTTTTGGTCTACTTATATCCATTGTGTACAAAAGTGATTATAAGTCCAGAGACACGAAGCAACTCATAAGCAGGATCAGGGGCTGCATCCGGAAAATCGATGAGGCAGAGCCGTCCAGCGGTCATGTCATACCAGCAAGACTAAACTACGCCGCACGGCGAACCACGGACCATAGGCTAATATTCATTAGTCTAGGTTTGAAGACTAAGAACAAACCCTTTAGGGGTTTAAAAATGATGTCATAAGTTCTAGTGGGGCCGGGGGTCTAAGATTTTGTGAAAGTACATGTACTAGGTATACAAAAAAGCGGAGGGAGGGGGAAGGTGGTCTGAAAATCCCAAAAAGTAGTGGATGTCATATTTGAATCGCCCCTTAGTTCTTTTCCCGAGCCTGTCATTTCATTCCCGTTATTTAGTGGCTACCTGTTAATGATATTGCTTGATCACGACTTTAAACTACCAAGAAAGGCTATTACTTTAATTTCAATTTAATGGATTTCTAACAAAACAAATTTATCGTTGATGTGGAAAGTGAATAGTTTGATCAATTATTCAACAATTTGAGCGCTCAGGCTGGGCAAGAGGAGGAGTTTAGACTATTGGGAGGTTCAGCGCTCAACACCGGCTGACGAACGAAAACGGCCTACAACCAATTAAAGAATATGGCCATTCGCAGCACCTACTTCCAACACAGCCTTCCGTACCGTTACACCTGGAGATCACCACTTCAGACAGAATCACAAATCGACCACGTTCTGATTGATGGACGGCACTTCTCCGACATTATCGACGTCAGGACATATCGTGGCGCTAACATCTGACCACTATCTGGTGATGGTTAAACTGCGCCCAAAACTATCCGTCATCAACAATGTTCGGTACCGACGACCGCCGCGGTACGCCCTAGAGCGACTGAAGCAAGCTGATGTCGCCACTGAGTACGCGCAGCATCTCGATGCAGCGTTTCCGGAAGAGGAACATGAGGAACATGAGCTTGATGGGGCCCCCCTTGAGGACTGCTGGAATACAGTTGAAGCAGCCATTAACGACGCAGCGGAGAACAACGTCGGTAATGTGGGACGAAGTCGACGGATCGATTGGTTCGACAAAGACTGCAGACAGATTCTAGAGGAGAAGGACGCAGCGCAAGCGGTTGCGCTGCAGTAAGGTACGACAGATACGGCAAGGTACGGCAGAACGTGGAACGTTATAGACATCGTGCCTCGAGCCGAGATGTGCAGGGATAAGGATGAGAGCATCTTGACGGACGAACGCGTGGTGATCGAAAGGTGGATGAGTACAGGCAGTGAAAGTCAAGGCAGCGGAGGAGAGGACTACGTCAGTTCAGCGGATGGTGGAAGCAAACCAGCACCTACCTTGAGGGAAGTTCAGGGTGCCATCCAACAGGCAAATGATCAATAAAGCAGTTGGTAAGGATGGTATCGGAGCTGAGGTCATCAAGATGGGCCTGGAAAAGCTGGCCACTTGCCTGCACAAACTGAGAGTCAGAATCTAGGAAACTGAACAGCTCCGGAGGAGTGAAAGTAAGGGGTTATATGCCCCATCTACAAGTAAGGCGACAAGCTAGAGTGTGAGAACTTTCGAGCGATCGCCATTCTGAATGCTTCCTACAAAGTGATATCCCAGATCATCTTCCGTCATTTGTCACCATTAGTGAATGAGTTCTTAAGGTGATGGACTTTCGTGCGGGGTACGATTCTCAACAGATCCAGTCACGATTAATTATTTTAGAGCGTCTTAGGGGAAATGCTACAAGGTTAAAAGACTATTATTCTCCCATTTACTTCCACTATTCACTTTTTATGTATCAACCCACAGATACGTATTTCGTTTCCTACTTGGAAACTTCTTCAGTGTTTGTGTCGATAACAAAATACTGAAGAAGTTTCCAAGTAGGAAACGAAATACGTATCTGTTTGTTGATAGGGGGAATGACGGCTTTGGCAGGTTTTGTTCTATTATTGGCAGCGGGGTTTTTTATGACTGACTAGGCTCAAATTTGGCCTAAACATTCTTTGCATATCAAAGAATATTGTGGCCAAATTTCATAAAATTTGGTCGACAAAAACCCCCCTGCCAATAATAGAACAAAACCTGCCAAAGCCGTCTTTCCCCCTACATAAAAAGTGAATAGTGGAAGTAAATGGAAGAATAATAGTCTTTTAACCTTAGATCCAGTTAGTTTATTTGTTTCGCGGATGACACGGACCTTGTCGGCCGATCATTTGCAAAGGTGGCAGAACTGTACACCCGCCTGAAACTTGAAGCAACAAAAGTTGGTCTAGTGGTGAATGCATCGAAGACAAAGTACATGCTTGTGGGCAGAACTGAGCGCGGCAGGGCCCGCCTGGGAAGCAGTGTTACGATAGACGGGGATACCTTCGAGGTGGTCGAGGAATTCTACTTTGGATACTTGCGAACGGCTGATAACAATGTTAGTCGTGAAATACGAAGGCACATCATCTGTCGAAGTCGGGCCTACTACGGGCTCCAGAAGAAACTGCGGTCAAAAAAGATTCATCACCGCACCAAATGTGTCATGTACAAGACGCTAATAAGACCGGTAACACAAAACGGATAGACATCATAGAGCAAGCAATCGACGAACGGCACTCCCGTATATCCAAGGTAAAAGAAAGAGACAGCAAAGCATGCGATGCTGCTCTGTCTTATGCGCGTTGTTCAGTAAAGCTTGACTTCCACCGCTAGGTTCGCTAGCGTTTCAAAATCATGGAAGGACCACATTCCACGGCGAAGATGCCTATATGTTATGTGCCGGTAATCCTCTACGGACAATGACAAACATGGACAATTCTCGAGGAGGTCTTGCAAGCACTCGGAGTACACTCGGAGTATCCAGTATTTTGCGCTCGATAATGGCGGCCGAATGAGTGCCTTTTTGACATTCATGAGGTAGAAAATATTTACATATTTTAATCAATGTAGGCCTTGATTCATTGAAGAACATTGTAACTCATCTGTTATCAACAAGTAAATGTCAAATATAGTCCATGTTATGTTGTTCAAGGATTTGGTAATTTTGTATGCATTTTTTGCAATAATTTTATTTTATTTTCTAGGATAACTGCAAGTTTAGTTATAGCATATTTCTGCTTTATAAGACCTACCCCAGAACCCCCTGAATCAACCGGAGCGAGTCAATGGCGAGGAAGATGCCTTAAACCCGTATCGGCGGTCGTCTAATGATTCCGTAGGACATGAGTGTAGGCATGATACGTCCATTTTCAAACCCCAATGGCAGCCGCATTGATGCTGAGGAGGTTTTGATAAACACGTGGTTCAACCAGCGCTCGCGGAAGAAGGCTTTATAATACCGGAATGCAGAGGATTGTGACCCTGGAGGCGATTCAGTTCAGGTTCAGGCGGTATCGCCGATCACCTGCCCTTTGACTGCACTAGAATATCGTACTGAACGGCCCACTCGAGACTAGGTTAGCCACAATAATTCCAAAACTTTCTGGTTAGAACTTTGGGGAAGTAAAAGCACCAAAATGTGCTATTATTTAGTCAAAAATGGCGGTTGTCTTTTTTTATAATTCTCGATTCCATCAACTACCTCACCAAGCGTTCACCAACATCTTCCCACCCAAATAAACAATTGCTTTTCTCGGTCGCTGGATAAATGACCTTCTGGTTTAATATCCCTCATATTGATAAGAAAATTATTTTGAGCTTTTTAGTGGAATGTTTTCACCTGTCATAAGACGAGTTTAAACAATCCCATTGAATTCCACCACTTTAAGTGGTGGAATTCAATGGGATTGTTTAAACTCGTCTTATGACAGGTATCCCTCATAAACAAACCAGCAACTAGCATTACCATTTGCTTTTAGCTTTGAATTAATACAAGAAACACTTACTGTGAGTTCACAATTAATAAAATGCCATCTATGCTCAATTTCCTAGAACATATTCAAAAATGTTATCACGACTCTGGCTGACCAATTGCAACAGGGCTGAGAGTCAGTAAGTGCACACAGTTGTATGTGGTCTGCTTATAATGGAAGAATGCTTGTAGTGAATTGCTTCAGGCAGCACAGGTACTGCCGAAATGTTTTTGGTAATAGTGGTGCATGGGAAGTTCAGGGAAATACAAGAGGTGTCCTCGCACACGCAAAGCAGTAAGCATAATGCTCAAAAATCCCCTTGAAATAGGTACTGCTTGATTTTAGCGAGTCGGTAATTTTGAATTCATTCTGACATTTCCTTTGTCGCCGCACCCAGGTGTCTGATTGCAGATAATAATCATTTTACATTTGTTGATTTGCTGTGGCTTCTTCTAGGGTTCTACCATTGCTAAAAAATAAAATAATATCATCATAAAAAAGTATTAGGAAAGTATCAAACCCATGAATAACGAAAAGAAATATAAAAGATTTTGACATTTTGTTTTTTTTTGTTGATACCGGGTGAGTGCCAATGTGCTTCAATTAATCAAGGCCTGCATTGATTAAAATATGTAAATATTTTCTACCTCTTGAATGTCAAAAAGGCACTCACTCGGCGCCATTATCGAGCGCAAAATACTGGATTTGAGAGACGGAACTATCTTTGGCGGTGTGCAAGAAAACGGTGTGTGGCGGCGAAAAATGAACCACGAACTGGCCCCGCTCTATGGCGAACTTAGTATCCAGAAGGTAGCTAAAGCCGGCAAGATACGATGGGCAGGGCATATTGCAGAATACCGGACAGCAACCCTGCAAAGATGGTGTTCACTTCCGATCAGGTACGAGACGGCGTGGAGCGCAGAGAGCGAGGTGGACTGACCAGGTAAACATGACTTGGCAAGCGTGGAGCGCATTCAATGATGGACTGATATGGGCTCGAATCGTGTATTATGGCGTCAAATTGTTGAATCAGTGTTATCTGTTTAGATGTAAACTAAATAAATTAATTAAAGCCAAAATCTGCAATTTTTACTGGCCCTTGAGTTTTAACACATATGGGACAAAGTGGGACATATTTGAACAACATTTTCGATAGAGCCATTTTAACTGTTTTTCGATTGTTGTCTAGTGAAAAATAATGAATCAGATGCAGTTTGATATCGTTGGTTTCGTTGTTAAAAAGTATTGTACAGTTAATTGCCAGATGTGTATTTTACATTCTGAAAATTTTGAAACTTTGAAACGACTGTACCATACAATTTTTCTCGGACTAACGGCTTTTCAGCCTGGCGAAGGAATTGAGACGTTACGTTTTCTCCAATTTCCAACGTTTCGGCCTGTGGTCTTGGCCTTATTTAGGCCTCTCTCTATCTATTTCTATTCTATTTATTCTATTTATTCTACAATTTTAGGGAAAATGTCATATTCGGAGAATGGTCATATTTGGGGAAATATATTTTCTGAGAAATCGCCATTTCCGAGGAATCGTATTTTATATCCAGTTTTTTACGCTAGCCATAAATTTGGTAAGGGGTGATTCAACTAAGATAGATGATGTGTACATTTTTATAGATCCATCCTAGTTGGCCATGTTTGTTTTTCGTTCTGTCTAATTTCAATTCATGATATTATGTTTTGATCCTGCACTTCACGGTAAATGGCTCAAATTATATTTAATTAATAAAAACCAATAAACCAAGCGAAACAAGAAAAAATGCCATGCGCCAATGCAACTAATGATGCACTATTGAGCCTGGCAATCCCTGAAGGAGTCGCCCCCAAGCTATAAGAGGCCAACAGATACGCTTTTAATCTCATGGGTTTCAAACAACTGTAACAACGATGCGGGGGAAGTTGATTCCAGAAAAAAAAGCTTGTCACAAAAACTATCCTCCGAGTACGATTAAATACTCTCTTTCGCTCTTGACTCTCAAAACCCGTTGGTAAACGGGATCAGGATCGACAATCTGACATTAGTTAGGCAAATGTATTTTGGAAAGGTTTAACAGTCCTTTTAGTGCATTGGCGAATGAGGAGTCGATGTTGGTGACCACCCGAGACGGTGACAAGAAATACTTTCCATCGGGTTGTTCAACTTGGCACTAAAAGTTTAATATTCTTAATTTGATGCCAAGGATCTATCAGGGATTATTTTTGACATTGTAGAGGGTTCATCTTTTTTCTCCTCCTTAACGTTTAACATTTTCTCCTTAATTTATTGTTGAGCGTCTGAGAATGGCAATTGCAGTCTATACATTCAATAAACTTGGACACTTAAAATTGATGAAGACACAGTAAAACTGTATAAAGTGGGAAAGTGGCCTCACAAAATTCAACAGAAAGCGACCATGTCATCGTTAATGGATTTCATTTGAAGAGAGCGTCTGTACATGTGAGCCGGCTCCACATCCCTGAACTCTTCATTCTAAATTACTGTAAAGTCTAGCATAACGCGTGCGTAGTCCATAACTCCTAATGATCTCTTGCTGAAAACCCCCATGTTGGTTCCACCAAGACCCTTCAGTTGCCTACTCGTATATATTATCTGAAAAAAACATAGGCTATTTAAAACAACAGTTAAGAAGTACTTCGCTTGTCTGACGTTTCCAGGTGATTGTTGATAACCGTGACAGAGCATACTTTAATCGAGTTACGAAATTAATAGTGGACACGCCTAACGTCAAAAGGGGTGATTCAAAGTTTATAGCATGGCCTGCGTAAAAAGCTGGTTTCGGGGAAATGTCACGTTGGAAATTTCTCAATTGAAAGAGTTGATTTCTGAGGAATTTTACAAATTCAACTTACCTAACTAAAGAATATGAAATTTGAAATATGTCCAACATCTTACGTTCTTCACGTCTGACGTACTGATGCTCAATCTCGCGAACCTTACTCCTACTTGTCGTAGCCTTACAAATCCTCGCACTTCAATCAGCGGAAAATTTGTCTTCAACTCCGAAAATTGGAAAGCGTGCTTACGCTCCAAGAAATGAACACTGAATGATCATCGTTTATTTTCATTCGAACACTCTAGAATTCCCTGTCAGCCTACTGAGATTGAATTTCAAATTTATTCTCATTAGCTTCTTAGTATGCTGGCATTTCAAATGCCTACTACGATTGAATTTCAAATACGTTATCATTTTTTTTTATTATTGTCATGTTAAAAAAGTTAAGTTTATTTAATTATTTTTATCGTGAATCCAATGTAACCAAAAATACGAATGCTTTTTTCCGACTCACTTTATTCCCCACACTACTTTACGTCTCCCCCTTTTCCGTTTAACTTAATATATAATCGCCTGCTTAGGATAAAGGATATATGGATGAAGGATATCGGCTAAGGGGTTCAGAAGTTTTACTGTAGTAATCGTTTCTTAAAAATAAACCCCACTCCCTGTAGCCACCTCCCGCTTTTTCCAACGACCCTTCAACTTCTATATAACAGAGCATTTAGGATTGAGAGTACAAGTCCCAAGTTTGGTTTAAATGTACTCATGTGTTTGAAAGGCATATAAAAACGTTCGTTTCATTATCATATGTCCCATCCTCCTTTCTCCTTAGACCCCACTATTATATAATCGTCTAATTACAGAAAATATGTGTTACAAACTTGGTGGAAATCGGTTGAAGGGCTTAAAAGTAAAAAAAGATCTTTAACTAAACAATACCACCCTACCCCTCTCGTCCCCTTTTTCAAATGACTATCTCAACCCTTTTGTAATCTTCCACTGAAGATAAAGACTATGTGTTACAATTCTGGTTGAAATCGGACCTGGGAGTTAAAAGTTACACTGATTTTATTGTTTTCTAAAGGGTTCCCCTCCCTCTTTTTCCAAAGTTCCTCCCACCCTTTTGTTAGCTTCCTCTGAAGATAGTAAATGTATTCTCCTAATTTGGTTGAAATCGGCAAGTTGTTCAGAACTAGTTAGCGGTCAACCATACATAGGGAACATTTCCGATCTTCATCTCACTGAACATATATTAATCTAATTCGGAAATAAAACAATACTGCCCCAAATTTCATCGCTTCTTTTTGTCAACATGTGTGCTCACTGCTGAAAAATATCACAAAAATAAGAACAAATCAAATTGCTTTCCATTGCTTTGTTTTTGATGGAATGAATTCCAGGAGCACTTCCCCTACATCAGCGGTTCTCAACCTTTTTCTTGAGAGGTACCCCTTCAAACTTATGCATTAATTGAGGTACCCCCTCTCGAAAGTAGGCTTCCAATCCTCTTGAAAAAATAATCCCGAGGCCTTTGAAGGAAAGCTCCTTTCAGCTTTTGAATCCCTTTAAAGTAGGTTTCCACGCCTCTTAATTAAAGGCTTGTAGATTGGCTTCCGAGCCTCTTGAAAACGAATTTCGAGTCACTTAAAAGGAGACTTCCTTTGCATCTTGAAAGGACGCTTCTGAGCCTCTTGATAATATGCTTCCAAGCCTCTTGAAAGAAGAATTCCGAGCTTTTTGAAGTGAGGCTTCCGAGCATCTTGGAAGGAGGCTTCCGAACCACTTGAAAGTAGAGTTCCGAGCCTCTTGAATGCAGGCTTCCGAGCCTCTTAAAAAGAGGCTTACGAGCTTCTTGAAATGAGGCAGCCTAACCACTCTTGAAAGGAGGCTTCTGAGCCTCTTGAAAGGAGGCTTCTGAGCCTCTTGAAAGGAGGATTCCGAGCCTCTTGAATGCAGGCTTCCGAGGCTTTCAAAAAGGCTTACGAGCTTCTTGAAATGAGGCAACCTAACCACTCTTGAAAGGAGGCTTCTGAGCCTCTTGAAAGGAGGCTTCTGAGCCTCTTGAAAGGAGGCTTCTGAGCCTCTTGAAAGGAGGCTTCTGAGCCTCTCGAAAGGAGGCTTCTGAGCCTCTTGAAAGGAGGCTTCTGAGCCTCTTGAAAGGAGGCTTCTGAGCCTCTTGAAAGGAGGCTTCTGAGCCTCTTGAAAGGAGGCTTCTGAGCCTCTTGAAGAAGCTTCTGAGCCTCTTGAAAGGAGGCCTCTGAGCCTCTTGAAAGGAGGCTTCTGAGCCTCTTGAAAGGAGGCTTCTGAGCCTCTTGAAAGGAGGCTTCTGAGCCTCTTGAAAGGAGGCTTCTGAGCCTCTTGAAAGGAGGCTTCTGAGCCTCTTGGAAGGAGGCTTCTAATCCTCTTGAAAGGAGGCTTCTAAGCCTCTTGAAAGGAGGCTTCTGAGCCTCTTGAATGCAGGCTTCTGAGCATATTGAAAGGAGGTTTCTGAGCCTCTTAAAAGGAGGCTTCTGAGTCTCTTAACAGGAGGCTTCTGAGCCTTTTGAAAGGAGGCTCCTGAGCCTCTTGAAAGGAGGCTTCTGAGCCTCTTGAAAGGAGGCTTCCGAGCCTCTTGAAAAGAGGCTTACGAGCCTCTTGAAAGGAGGCTTACGAGCCTCTTGAAAGGAGGCTTACGAGCCTCTTGAAAGGAGGCTTACGAGCCTCTTGAAAGGAGGCTTACGAGCCTCTTGAAAGGAGGCTTCCGAGCCTCTTGAAAGAAGGCTTACGAGCCGCTTGGAAGAAGGCTTCCGAGTCTCTTGGATGAAGGCTTCCGAGCTTCTTGAAAGAAGGCTTCCCAGTCTCTTGAAAGAAGACTTACGAGCCTCTTGAATGGACGCTTCCGAGCCTTTTGAAAGAAGACTTCCGAGCCTCTTGAAAGAAGGCTTCAGAGCCTCTTGAAAGAAGGCTTCCGAGCCTCTTGAAAGAAGGCTTCCGAGCCTCTTGAAAGGATCTTGAAAGAACGACCTTTCTGAAAAGAGGCATCTAACCACTTGAAAGGAGGCTTCCGAACCTCTTGAAAAGAGGCTTCCGAGCCTCTCGAAAGGAGCCTTCCGAGCCTCTTGGAAAAAGGCTTCAGAACCTCTTGAAAGGAGGCATCTGAGCCTCTTGAAAGGCAGCCTCTGATCTTGAAAGGAGGCTTCTGAGCCTCTTGAACGGAGACTTCAGAGCAGAGTATAAAATAATCACCTTCACGAAGCAACGTCGGGCCGAATATTGATAAACGTCGCATGACTATTCAAAATATAGAATGACTTACTCAGTTTTCTTCTTCACATATTCATTCATTTGATTGGTACTGAGAATGGTCACTGCGTTATAATTGGCCTTGATTATGATGACTTTTGGCCCTAAAATTGTCCCTCAGTTTAACGTCGGAGTCAGATCTAGTGAGTAATTGTTGAAAGCATCATTTCAGTGTTTAGTTTTACAGTAATTCATTAGTTTACGAAATCTAAATAAATACTCACAGACTGATATTTGATCGGAAATTGTCAATATTCAGCCGATTATGAATATTTACGAAGTGAGGATGACAAAGAAGGCCGATGGGCTTCACCAAAAGTATTCGATTATTTAAAGCTCTGCTTCAGAGCCTCTTGGAAGGAACTTGAAAGGAGGTTTCCGGGCCTTTTGAAAGAAGGCTTCCGAGCCTCTTGAAAGAAGACTCCCGAGCCTCTTGAAAGAAGGCTTCCGAGCCTCTTGAAAGAAGGCTTCCGAGCCTTTTGGAAAAACGCTTCAGAACCTCTTGAAAGGAGGCATCTGAGCCTCTTGAAGGGCGGCTTCTGATCATCTTTAAAGTAGGCTTCTGAGCCTCTTGAACGGAGACTTTCTCTTGGAAGGAACTTGAAAGGAGGTTTCCGGGCCTCTTGAAAGGAGACTTTTGAGCCTCTAGAAAAGGAGGCTTTTGAGCCTCTAGAAAAGAAGTCATTTGAGCTTCTTGAAAAAAGGCTTCCGATCCTCTTGAAAGAAGGCCTCCGAGCCTCTTGAAAGGAGGCTTCTGAGCCTTTTAAAAGGAGGCTTACGAGCTTCTTGAAAGGAGGCAACCTAACCACTTAAAAGGAAGCTTCTGAACCCCTTGAAAAGATGGCTCTCGAAAGGAGCCTTCCGAGCCTCTTGGAAAAAGGCTTCAGAGCCTCTTGGAAGAAGGCATCTGAGCCTCTTGAAAGGCGGCTTCTGAGCCTCTTGAAAGGCGGCTTTTGAGCCTCTGGAAAGGATCTTGAAAGGAGGTTTCCGAGCCGCTTGAAAGGAGGCTTTGTTGAAAAAAAAAATCATTTTGTTCATTCGACGTTTTGTTCGTTTGATCTTTTGTTCCGCAGCTCTTCAGTCATTGTGCTGATTGTGGAAGGCAGGATTTAATTGGGATTTATTGATCGCGTTGCATATTATGCACAATACAAATTTTTGAAATAAAAAATAATAAGTTTTGAGTTTTGAATATGTTGAATAAGTTTAGAATGCAAATGTAATTCGTCCACCATTACGCATTTTTGTCCGAGGTACCCACTAGGGCCAGCGAAGGTACCCCCAGGGGTACATGTACCCCAGGTTGAGAACCGCTGCCCTACATAGATAAGTAAGTAAGACGTGCGGCTACAAAGCAAGGCCATGCTGAGGGTGGCTGGGTTCGATTCACGGTGCCTGTCTAGGAAATTTTCGGATTGGAAATTGTCTCGACTTCCCTGGGAATAAAAGTATCATCGTGTTAGCCTCATGATATACATGATGTACCTTTTGGAGCCTTCCTTAGTCATGCGATAAGATGCGCGGCTACAAAGCAAGACCATGCTGAAGGTGACTGGGTTCGATTCCTGGTCCGGTCAAGGAAATTTTCGGGTTTGTAATTATCTCGACTCCCCTGGTATCATCGTAGCTGGCAGCCTGGTAGCCTCATAATATATAAATGCAAAAATGGTAGCTTAGCCTAGAAATCTTGTAGTTAATAACTGTAGAAGCGCTTAATGAAGCTGCGAGGTGGCAATATTCCAGTGTGGGATGTAAGCCAATAAGAAAAAGAAGAAGATTTTAAACATTAAACCTTATCCCAAACTCAAATTGGTTTTCAAATTTGGTTGCAAATTTTATTTTAATGAAAACAAAGTGACGCCCAATAACATGTTCACAATGGGCACTGGAAGTCCAGGCTACGGCTCTAAGCACTCGTCTTAGTCCAAGGGGGTGGACGCAGTATATTTTTATCTACTTTTCCTTTCTTCTCTAATCGGAAAAGTATTTTTTGAAAGAATATTTAGTCTTGAAAATGGAAATCACCCTGGGAAAGCTTGTTAGTCGATTAACCGCGACTCTCCACGACAACAGGTCTGCTTTTACGGTTTTTTTTAATTTGCACAGTTTATTCTACTATTTTTTCAAATTTCGGTCGTATAATTTACTATGACAGTTTTTGATATTTATTTTGCAAAGCATAATAAGGCATAAATAGTACAAATTACAACTAGATGCGTTATGTATCATTTCCCCTCCATTGTCAGTTTCCCGAAAATCGGTTGATTTTGGCATGGTTCGGCGGAAAATCGAAAGGCAGCCTGGCCGTCATGTATGCGTGAGTTATTGTTTAATTCATCGAGTAAAATGGTTCCTCTGTATCGTCGACGACGACGACGCTTTCGGGGCGTCCTTCGATTCGAAGGCTTTCTACTTATCGTTTGTAGTGCCAGCTGCCCGTTAATATTGACATAAGTCGACTGGCTTGCAGTGGCTTTGGCCGAGTACATTCATTTGGGAGATGCTGAAATAGGATTACTCAGCGCCTTAGTACGATAGTTGATAGATTCAATTATCGGACTCCTAATAGTAGCAATAATTTATATTGTTTCGAAACGCGAACCGCCCATTGTGCTGATAAAAAAAGCTAACTTCCGACCAACAATGCTGACATTTTCTGTTAAGCAAATAACGAAATTAACTAAACAAAAGCTCAAGCTCGAAATCGCTACAGCCAAATGTGGCATCGGCATGGGCATGTGGAACGAAAACCACCAAATGAAATTGTTTACCCAGCGGAAAATACCCATCAGCGAAGAAAAATTGAAGAAAATTCCACCGAGTCGAGCTCCGCAATGTGCCTCTTGACCGGGCAAGACCGCGTGTATATAGGAAGGAAGCCATCCAGGCGGCTTCAAGGCTTTGCTTGCGGTGATGATGATGGTGATTTCAAAGATCATTAGGCTTGATTGCAGTCGTCGGATATTGGCTTTTCTTCAAAGTATGGCAGTCAGTGCCGGTGGTGGTGTGTTCTCGTGCAGCCGAGATGTCGACGAGTTACGTGCCACCTTCCTATAGCGAGGGCCGCGCCGTGGATCGCTTTGATTGTGTGACAACGATGAAGTTGTTTTTCGAAGTTTTCCATTTTTTTGCGCCTCGCTATCGTTGAGCTCGTAGTGAATGTCGTACAAAGTTGGAAAACTGGTTTGCAGTGAGCTTTTGAAGTGTTTCCATATTATCGCTAAGCCTTGGACGTTTTCAGTGTTTTTAGTACGACGGTGATGAAGATGGAAGCAATATTGAGCAAAAGCATGATAAGATACCGAAAAGTTCGTCACGTTTCAAAGACAAGATGTATACAAGCAGTGAAAGGAAAAGTCATCTCTAGTCGAATTATTGATGCTTGATGAACCGCTATCATGGATGTCGAGTACATTGGGGCCAAAGTTTGATCCAAACTGAATAAATTATAGTATTATATGACAGAGTGGTAAACTCTGTCGATACTCTGAGTTCATAGACCATAGACTTGTATTCTTTAAACGAATCAAATCTATGTGAAAAATGTGATACGGCTCGGAGGAATAAATGTGTTAGTACAACGATGAGCTGAACTTTTGCAAAAACAGACATATTGCTGTATTATGGGGTTGATTTATTGATATTTTTCGGTGAACAATTCACGAAAAATATCAATAAATCAACCCCATATTGAGTAACGGTGATTAAACCAATCAATTAATATTGCTGTATTGTATTATTTTTTGTTTGGTAATTTATTTAATCACTATTTGAATTTTTGCCCATCCTTCTCTATCTGCAGTAGAGACGATAGAAGGAACGTTGTATTACACCACGATTTTACTTACGAGGGATGATGGCTTTGAATTTAGTATGCACGGTTGGTGGTTTGGGATGCTAATAATCGTAACTGGTGTTATGTGACCCAGAAAACGTTCTGACTGATTAGAAGGTTTCATGCTTATTTAGTTTTATTTGGCCAGTCCAGTTTTTATCGAACGGTCAGAGAACCAATTCACTTAGAGAAGGTGTTCCTTATTCGAGAATCTAAAAAAAAATATTTATTTAATAGTAACGTTATCTTGCGTTACTACTTTAGTAATATGATTGGTCTATAGATGACAAAATCATAATTGCCGGAACATGCTTGGTATGTGACATAATAACGATGTTCGACCTGATCACTATTGTCTTTCCAACTTCAGCTAAACTGATTTTCCGAACTCATATAATTCCAGCGTCCTTAAAATAGGACAGGTGCTTTAAAGTCCCAGCGTCCTGCATATTAGACAGTACTTGTAATGCTGATTTCTCGGTAAATAGCAAGAAGGCAAGTACCAGTACCATACTATGAAAGGTCAACAAAGACTTAATTATGATTACTTTTTGTAGCTTAGCTTAGCTTAGCTTAGACTGACTGTACATATCAATGGTTGCTACTCCGTGATTGATCAGAACTGGTGCAAATTGCACTACGATCCAAGTAAATAGTGGTTGGGATTTACCATCTATTCTCGAAGTGCACGTTTCAGCAGCTCGCAAATATTGATCAATAACGGCGCCGGCCAAGTCCTTACAGTCAGTTGGGAAAGGAGGAATGTGAGTGTGTGGTAATTGTTGCTACTAGAGACCGAGAATACCTCTGCATCTCCACATTTACCACGGGAAGGAAGTAGTGTTAGTTGGGTGGGGTAATCAGTAACATAGATCGGGATTCACCATGGAAAGTGATGTGACCTATGAAACTTCTACACAGCAGTATTAGCATTTCCCTAATTTGTTCAATTGTTCATTCATCGCGAGAATAAACAATCAATCGCTCAAAGTGAGCGATTGTTCTTTTGAATTTCGGATTAGGCGCCCGCATTATCATTTCATTAACGTAAGAAAAGTAAAAAAGAAACGGGATTGAAAATAATTGATAGTAATCGGAAAGCTAATGTTATTCAGCAACCCTTATTTTATCTCTATTTGACGTTAAGTAAGAATGTAAATTTACGTTCATTTTACATGTCGTTTATTTTGCATTACTTTCGCGCGCGCGTGTCTGTCACTTGCCTTGACCAGTATACCGTAATCAGGATCTCACTGGTATTAATCCTGATGTGCCGGTTGGCACTCGTGTTGGGCTTGTGCGCTTTGAGCGGCACACGGTCGCTTCCCAGTCTACATAAAATCGCACATGGTGCAATACAAGATGCTAAATTGGAGACGATATACATACATGTTGTGTGGAAAAGTACCTCTATCGCCTGCACTTCAGCATCCTACACGTCACCATATACGTTCATGTGTTGACTGGGTTTGATAGGGCCTGCTTATGGACACATGCAGCTTTTTGTAGAGGTTTAACAGAGCCCACCGTCAAACCCCACCACATCCTAGGCAGGCCCCCTAACTCGCAGTGGCCATGGGGAGGGGTCGTCAAGCCCTTGGACATAGTCCCTGCTGCCCCTTTAATTATGATTACTTTTTGTACCGTTTTAAGTTGTAAAATAAGGAAGGAAAAAGTGCTGTCTGCATAGACTGCATCGAATCCCTCCCTCACCCACGCACGTTTACAAATGTAGACTTTTGTAGACTCCTGTCCTCCCCTGAAATGTCTACATGGTTCATGAATAACCATATATACAGTTTTTTATAATTATTTTTTAAGTTAATCTTATGTGAGTCCAGTGCGGGTTTTCTCTTGTTTCGGACAGCAGAACGATCGCGCGATCTGCCGAAATATTGTGTTCTGCATTGCGCGGCCGGTAATAAGAGTAGCCATCGAACAAGTAAGTGCAGTGCGTGTTTTAGTCGGCGGGAAAGAAATAAAATATCTATCTTGTGTTCGGTGGCTCATGCGCATGTCGCGCGCGGTCGAAAAAAAGCGCGTTCTTCAATAGTTTGCTGTAGCCATCGAGCAAGTGAGTACAGAGTGCTGCTCATCCGTGCGGTCGTCCAAAACGAGAATCTCCTCAGTTTTCATATGCCACCCGGCGTGCATGTTTTAACTTTTAACTCGTATCAGTGTTATTTGCCATCACATATCGCATCGCTTACCAAAGTTATATATTATCCTTTGTAACTAAAACAATATCCTATTCCAAGCCAATCGTAGAGATACAGAGGTATACTCGATCTCTAGTAGCAACGAGAGTCGGACTAACAATCCTTCTATTCCTATATGACCGTATGGACGTGGTCGGAGCCGTTATTGACTTTAAATATGTGAGCTCCAGAAACATGTACGTACATTGAGAATGGGTAGCTATCCCGATCAAGAATGCATAACAAAATTATAACAAAGGGAGTTATTTATTTCAGAAAAAATATTGTAACAAAATGTGTTATAAATTTTGCCAGTTAGTTATTAAAATAACAAAAATTATATCAAAAATACCTCTAGCCGTAACATAATTGGGAGCAGCAGGGACTATGTCCAAGGGCTTGACGATCCCTCCCCAGGCCATCTGCGAGTTGTGGCGCCTGCCTAGGATGTGGTGGGGTTTGACAGTGGGCCATGTTAAACCTCTATAAAAAGCTGCATGTATCCGCAAGTAGGCTCCGCCAAAGCGACCGTGTGCCGCTCAAAGCGCACAAGCCCAAGTCCTGGTGTTAGGTGAGACAGGAGGTTTGCGCAGGCCCAATAAGCCGCCTGGAAAACCAATAATTACGAATAATATAAGAGATATTGCATGGAACTGCAAGTCGCTAGGTTTCGCAGGTTGCGACAGGATGATCTACGATGAATTACATCCCCGCAACTTCGACGTCGTGGCGCTGCAGGAGATTTGCTGGACAGGACAGAAAGTGTGGAAAAGCGGGCATCGGGCGGCTACCTTCTACCAAAGCTGTGGCACCACCAACGAGCAGGGAACCGGCTTCATAGTGCTGGGAAAGATGCGCCGTTTCTTCAACTATAGCATCATCAACGTGCACTGCCCACACGAAGGGAGACCCGACGACGAGAAAGAAGCGTTCTACGCACAGCTGGAGCAGACATACGATGGATGCCCACTGCGGGACGTCAAAATCGTAATCGGTGACATGAACGCGCAGATAGGAAGGGAGGAAATGTATAGACCGGTCATCGGACCGGATAGTCTGCACACCGTATCGAATGACAACGGCCAACGATGCATAAACTTCGCAGCCTCCCGCGGAATGGTAGTTCGAAGCGCCTTCTTTCCCCGCAAAAATATCCACAAGGCCACATGGAGATCACCTAACCAAGAAACGGAAAACCAAATCGACCACGTTCTTATCGACGGTAAATTCTTCTCCGACATCACGAACGTCCGCACTTACCGCAGTGCGAATATGGAATCCGACCACTACCTCGTTGCAGTATGCCTGCGCTCAAAACTCTGGACGGTGTACAACACGCGTCGAAGTCGGACGCCGCGGCTTAATATTGGGCGGCTATAAGACGGTAGACTAGCCCAAGAATACGCGCAGCAGCTGGAAGTGGCACTACCAACGGAAGAGCAGCTAGGCGCAGCGTCTCTTGAAGATGGCTGAAGAGATATTCGATCTGCCATTGGTAGCACCGCAACCGCTGCACTTGGCACGGTGCCCCCGGATCAGAGAAACGACTGGTATGACGGCGAATGTGAGCAGTTAGTAGAAGAGAGGAATGCAGCATGGGCGAGATTGCTGCAACACCGCACGAGGGCGAACGAGGCAAGATATAAACAGGCGCGGAACAGACAAAACTCGATTTTCCGGAGGAAAAAGCGTCAGCAGGAAGATCGAGACCGTGAAGAGACGGAGCAACTGTACCGCACTAATAACACACGAAAGTTTTATGAGAAGTTGAACCGTTCACGTAAGGGTCACGTGCCACAGCCTGATATGTGTAAGTACATAAACGGGAACCTTCTTACGAACGAGCGTGAGGTGATCCAAAGGTGGCGGCAGCACTACGAAGAGCACCTGAATGGCGATGTGGCAGACGAAGATGGCGGTATGGTGATGGACCTGGGGGAACGCGCGCAGGACATAATTCTACCGGCCTTGGATCTTCAGGAAATCCAGGAGGAGATTGGCCGGCTGAAGAACAACAAAGCCCCTGGGGTTGACTAACTACCAGGAGAGCTATTTAAACACGGTGGTGAGGCTCTGGCTAGAGCGCTGCACTGGGTCATTACCAAGATTTGGGAGGAGGAAGTTTTGCCGCAGGAGTGGATGGAAGGTGTCGTGTGTCCCATCTACAACAAGGGCGATAAGCTGGATTGTAGCAACTACCGCGCAATCACATTGCTGAACGCCGCCTACAAGGTACTCTCGCAAATTTTATGCCGTCGACTAGCACCAACTGCAAGGGGCAGTACCAGGCGGGTTTTATGGGCGAACGCTCCACCACGGACCAGGTGTTCGCCATTCGCCAAGTACTGCAGAAGTGCCGCGAATACAACGTGCCCACACATCATCTATTCATCGACTTCAAGGCGCATATGATACAATCGATTGGGACCAGCTATGGCAGCTAATGCACGAACACGGATTTCCGGATAAACTGACACGGTTGATCAAATCGACGATGGATCGGGTGATGTGCGTAGTTCGAGTTTCAGGGGCATTCTCGAGTCCCTTCGAAACCCGCAGAGGGTTACGGCAAGGTGATGGTCTTTCGTGTCTGGAAATCGTACATACTTTGGACTCCGCAAGACGCTCCGATCGAATAGAGTTCGCCGCCGTACCAAACTGACAATCTACAAAACGCTCATTAGACCGGTAGTCCTCTACGGACACGAGACCTGGACGATGCTCGTGGAGGACCAACGCGCACTCGGAGTTTTCGAAAGGAAAGTGCTGCGTACCATCTATGGTGGGGTGCAGATGGCGGACGTTACGTGGAGGAGGCGAATGAACCACGAGTTGCATCAGCTGTTGGGAGAACCATCCATCGTTCACACCGCGAAAATCGGAAGACTGCGGTGGGCCGGGCACGTAGCCAGAATGTCGGACAATAACCCGGTGAAAATGGTTCTCGACAACGATCCGACGGGCACAAGAAGGCGAGGTGCGCAGCGGGCAAGGTGGATCGATCAGGTGGAAGATGACTTGCGGACCCTCCGTAGACTGCGTGGCTGGCAACGTGTAGCCATGGACCGAGCCGAATGGAGAAGACTCTTATATACCGCACAGTCCACTTCGGCCTTAGTCTGAATAAATAATAATAACGTAACATAATTAAAACAGAGGTTGATACCTTCATATAAACATTATAACAAACGTTGAAATGATTTTTCTGTACAAAAATCTACTTTCATGGTAATTGCCTACATCACGGATAGAAATCTGGTACAGTACCACGCCGGATTTCCATCTATAATGTAGGCAATTTACTTTGTTCCAGCTATGTATTAATATCGAGCGGGTTCAAGTTATACTGAAGGTGATAACCTCCGTTTTTTTCCGATGTCTACAAAAAATGTAGGCAATCATTTTGTGAAAATATTCATAACTAATATTGTTATAATTTCGATATGAAATAAAACTGGCGTAAGACACATTTTATCGAATTATCTAATTATAACACACGTTGTTTTAAATAACAACAATTGATAGAATTGAGTTATAATTTTGTTATGCATTCCTGATCGGGTAATCCCAAATCCCATTCATTGTGTTCTTTGTACAATTTCGCAAGTTCAGTCAATCACGGAGTAGCAACTACGAATTGTGCGGTCATAATGCTCATGCTCACTATTTCAAAGTTAATCTTATGTTTAACTCACTCGTCAGTCACAACGGGAATTCTGAATACGTGGCGGTAACCGTTTCACAAATTGGAACTTCTCATGCTCATGCTCTTAGAAGAAAGCGCAGGACTATTTATAAGTCGAACATTTTCAAAAGGAGGTTGACTGATTCCTGGAGTTCTCGAGAAGCTCTGTGGATTTGCCAGAATAAGACGAGCCATGTTACCGTTGTTGCTAATTTCACTTCCTCCAATTTTAGGTCTATTAACACTAACTTTAAAATTTTGGTCCAATCTGTTTGCAATTTCACGAGTCTTTGCTTTCACATCTAGATTTGCTTGCGCTGGGTGTCACTCTGTTTCTGTGCGGAAACTCTAATTAACCACATGACAGTAATTTACAATGCTCTGGAAACTCAGATGTAAATATGTACCTTATGTGAAATATTTTGATTTGGAGAATGGATTGGAGGTAACCACTTTCCCTTCGATGGGACTCGACCCCACGACCCTCAGTACTGGGTTCGAGTCCCATTGAACGGAAAGTGATTACCTCCAATACATTTTCCAAATCAAAATCTTCCATATAATTCGCTTTGACGAAGCTGCGCTGTTGCCATCTAGCGGAGACGGACGTGTGCGTGAAATCACTGTATTTCAACATGGTGAAATATAGGAAGTATATTTTAAAATGCTTTTAAAATGTTATTAACAGTGATATATTGAAAACTTTTTAATAAGTAGGATTAGAAATTTGAAAAACTACATGTTAGACTATTTATCTACACATGTTTTTGCCTTTCTCGTACAACAAAGTTGTACCGAAAGGCTATCATTTCACTCCGAAAACGAACTTTTTACATAAGCCACGGAGACCCATAGTGTTATATAGCAATCGACTCAGCTCGACGAACTGAGCACATGTCTGTCTGTCCGTGTGTATGTATGTGTGTGTGTATGTGTGTGTGTATGTGTGTGCACAAACGCTAAGTAAAACATTAGACAATTTTTCATATAGTAATCCTTAACCGATTTTCTCGCAACAAGTTGCATTCGAAAGGTGGTAAGCCCTTGTAGATCACTATTGAATTTTGTGACGATTGGCCGTTGCGTTCAAAAGTTATTAAGAAAATTGTTCATTGAGCCCTCGATTGAACCATATAAGGTTGGTGTCTTGGCTAAACGCGAGAAAGGCAGTATCACTTTTCGGTGAATTAAGTTGGGTTTTTGACGTAAACTACGTCTAAGGGGAAGACTCGGATATAGGGTGTCAGATGAAAATTTCAAAACTGGGGACCGTCACGAAATCATGTAAGATTTGTAACATTAATAGGTCCTTTATCTTGCCATGGATTTCAATGATTTATATATCAATCGATTCGTAAACTCTCCACCAATTTGCTAGTTGTATTGAAACTATTGATTATCAAAGCTAAACTATTGAAAATTTTAGTTCTTTTATGCATCATGCATCCCCTATACAGCGCGTTCCAATCCTGGGTAATTGCCTACTTTTAGGGTATTATCTATTATTGAACTGGGTTGTATGAATGGGGTGGCCCAGCCGCTAGACAGTGGAGTCCCTACTCCTTCATAGAGTGGGAGATGCTGCTAAAGCTGGGTAGTATTGTCGTGGGATGGTTCCTTCTCTTCTATATAGAGCGGAATAGTTGGTTCAGTGTACTATATTTGATTTTACGTAGTTTACGTCGAGCGGTCGTGTCTTGAATACAACCCCAATTTTTAATCAAAATATTTCTATTCTCGTGTTGCTTATTTAAAAGAAAATTGAATTTATAACCCGAAAAATCCAACTATTTTCAGCTAAAATTTGTTTTAACGTTTTAATACGCATTTTAAAATTGACGTCCTATATCCCTTGCCGGGTGAGATAGAAACGCATCATCCGGCCCCCATTTTGTTTTCTCACTTTCGTCAGGGCCAATGTATACATATTCACATCTCAGTTTCCAGAACATTGTGAATTAATGTCCAAGCCGGGTGGTTTAATACCCGAAACTTAGGCAATTAAGGCCTCTTACGGTGTCATTCAGAATGGCTACCCTGCGGCTCACCAACACAATCTTACAATTACCCACCTCCTCACTGCGAATAGCACCGATCAAATTAGTTTTATTATAAAAAACCAAACCTGACCACCATTTAACAAGAAAAAGTATCAGAACTAAGTTTGAACCTAAACCTACTTATTGACAAAATAATCGAATCATTTAGTGCACATTCGGCGTCGATTCAATGAAAATAAAACTAAGTGAAAAAAAATTCTCTTCCCACCGCGCATGCCAACGACGTCGTCGGTTGCTCGTCGTCGGCAGCGTCGTATGCAAGCAGTCATTGATCATTACCTATCGCAGCAGGCAGTGATGTCAACATGAAATTCTGTGAAATCATAGTGAAAACATGTACTGCCGTTATACGCATAACTGTCCCATGTACATAGGAAATCCCAGCAAACATGGGACAAATATGCGTATGACGGCAGTGTAGGATATATCGAAAAAATAATAAATCTCTCTCCAACCTGTTATCTATTAATGTCATAATTATATCTTCATTATTCTACTTAGGAACGTCTTGAAAAATTAAACAGGAAACGCAGTAAATTTCAATTATGCTATTGGTGTGTTTGAACAGCTGGCAACAATGTCACGAGATGTGAACATAAACAGTTAGCATCATGCAAAAATAAAACATAAATATCAACGTAAATCAAAGCTAATCTGTTGATTTTCGGACACATTTCGTTAGTTTATGTCATAGTTAAACCGCATTGAGTAATCCTGCGTACAACTTAGATTGAAATCGTTCACATTATGCAATGTTTACATTAATCAGATGTTGACAAAAAAGTGTTTTTTTTTGTCTGCCTTGTAGATTGGTAGGTGTTGGTAGTCAAGTTTCTCACGACTACTAATCTTAAGTTGATGATTTTTGTTGGTACAACTACAAAGGGATTGGAGTGCCACCGCAAGTCACCTTAACTTTGATCGAAGACTACTTGATAATGTGGTCTTCGCTTTGATTGAACACTCGACAGCGAATGAAAATAAGAAGGGCCCATGCGTGGATCGGCTCTTACAGACTGTACAAGCATGTGTACCTATTTCTATTGTTTGTTTTTGCGTTCGCTGCTTTCCCGTCAATCATGGCAAAATTTTGATTTGCAACTCTATTCCATTCGACATGATAGAAATAGGCTGGTTGTTTATTGCCTCCAACTCATCAAAAAAAGAATACTCAGGAATGTTCCTCAAGTCACGTTATTTGTCTCCTTGATCCAACTCTTTGATTTCGGACGACAAAATGTGTCCGAGTGAGGGTTAGGGTCGGTTTCCAGCTCAAGCGACATTTGTTCCGTCAGCAGTGAATCGTCTTGCTTCAAAACTCCATCTTGATTGTAATGTGTGAAGTCCGTAGCTGAATCAGTGCCAGCTGAGACATGCAAAATACAACCCATTATTTTCTCATTCGTACATCCTGGGCCCTGTAACATAGGGGAAGTGCATCGGTTTTGGCCAACTTAGTGCCTAATTTGGCCAACCCTGAAAAATACATATTTTTCCAAAATAATCGATCAGTTGAAAGCAGCGTTGAAGCGTGAGGGATATATTTCTTGTTGGAACTAATAAAATCCTTGCGAATTGCTTTATTTTTGGAGTTATTCGCAAAATTGGCCAAATTAGGAACATGGCCAAAACCGGTACAGTTCCCCTAATCCTATTAATAATATTAGCTACAAGTTACAAGTCAAAAAATTACAAGTACTTGTAATTCGGGTCACATAATAATGTGTTTCCAACTAATACTATAAGTATTTGTATTATCACAGATAGAAAAATCCACTGAAACTTACGCTAAAAATCATGCACATAAATGGAACGCCATTATTAGCGTAATTCCATACGGGATATAGCCTAAATGTATACAATATTTGACGTGAATCGTCAATTTTACATGAAAGTTGTAAGCAAGAGGACCATTTTAGCGTAAAATAGCGTAAATTTTCGCATGCCAAGTTTCACGCGATGTTTATTTTTCATTATTTTTTCTGTGTATTAGTATGGTTGAAATTACAAATCCGTCCTAGTCATTTTCATACAAAAAATTATAAAAATTCATACTTGTAGATTCATTTTGTAACGGAAAATACAAGTGACAAGCTACTTTACTAATATTATTAGTAAAATTTCGATTATGCCACAGGGCCCTGATAGCTTTAAAACGTTGGAATTCATTTCATCTATCTCTAGAACTCGAGTAATATCGCAGGTCAATATATTTCGGAGGGTTACGTTGATTGATAAATACCCTCTGTCCCAGTTTGGCGAAGTATGTTGTGGAATAATCGAATTACGGAATTTCATTATAATCGCCCACGGTTTTAATAGTTTCACACCATGAACTTTCTTGGCGAATTTTTCAATACCTGTGTAATTCTTTTTGTTCAACCATAGTCGCGTTTTTAACATAAGTGATGATTCATTGCTCGCTTGCTTTTGTTTTTGATTTCAGCGAAAGCTTTGCTAAAGCTAAATTTGCCGTCTTGCATGCAGCTTTTTCAGCAGATCGTAACAACTTTTCCAAAGGCTCTTTTCTGGCTAATACTCGACTTAGCTCATCTTTTGATCTCTCGGTCAAATCTTTGAAGGTTTTGCGCTTCAATGATTTAAATAAAGTCACATCAGGTAAGTCAGATACATTCTGAAATGGCAAAGGCGAGGAAGTAGCAGCAGGAAGTTGTATTGGCATTATAAATAAAAATCTTTTACCACAACACAACCGAAGCATATCACCTTAAAAAAAATTAGAATCAAAATCACGTATTATAAATCCGCATATTAATCGACCATAGTGTACTTCAGCTGCTAAAATAGGTAATACATGAGCCAGCCTTGGGCTGAAAGTCTCGCTAAAAAATGTAATACTTGGGTGTTACGTTGTCCATCTCTCAATTTCAGAATTATTCATTCTCTCGCAAGAGCCGAGCAGATTCACTCAGAAAGAAAAAAAATGTATGATGAATTCGAGTTTCAAGCAATATAATATAGGTATATTTATTTGAATCAGTACGCTTGCACACCTCTGTTACAATTGTCGCTTTTTTTGTGCTGTCTACAATAAGCGAATTTTTTTACACAATTTTGGAAAACATGCTCGTTTGTATGTAATTCACTTTGCGTTTTCTAGTGTTAAATAAAATACATTTTCTCAACATAAACTATATCCAAAAGTATTTGAACTCCCCTCCATCGGTGAGTTAAGCCATTCGTCATAATGCATTATAATGGGCGAAAAAATGATTTCCAACACCAATAAAATTATTTACGCTCGCATCAGCACTCAAGTTAATGATTGATTCCCGAAATAGATTATTCAAATGTTTTTTCTAAGTATATTTTAATTATATAGAAAAACACTACTACAACCCAAATTTTTATTTTCGCCAAAGGTGTCTAGGAATGTCGCTCTGGAGAGCAGGGAAGACGCTAGTTTAATCTGTAAAGATTGCGGTTTGTTAGCCGGAACTGTGACTGTGACTGGCAACTCCAAAACCGACACCGCGGCTGGAGACTAAACCATCGGTGTATCGGAATTCATGGTTCTGGAATCGTGTTCATAACAGTTCTAGGAACGATCTTCTCAACTCGTCTATATTGTCCCCACTTTTGAAACGGGTGGCTATAGTGTGGTCGACCCTGGCAGGAGGCATTAGCTAGCTTTTTGCTCCGTGCCAGTGGATCTCGCCACTTGAGGGAGACTGGTGCCGTCCACGTTACGCAAGATTCGGTCAGCCTCGTCGAGGAGAGGCATCTTGCACTCCCCTGATGTGGCAGCCGCAAAGAAGCGGCTTTGCTGAAGATAGCCATTAGGACTCGGTGTCGAAAGGGGAGGATACTGGCGTCAACACAAGTGACTTCTGCTGGCGTGAAATGAAGCAGTCAGAGGCCAGCCGAACATAATTGTTGAAAATTGGGGAGCTGATCAATAAATCGCTCCACGCAGAGCTGGTTAGCTCAGGCCGTAGATTCTGGCCAACCCTTAACCTAGTGTGTCTGTTGTTGGTCCGATGTTTTTTGGCCAGGGTTTTCATCAGACTGATCCGGGACTTACAGGCCGGAAGTGTGGAACGAAGGTTAATCGGCGATCGATGTTCACTCCAAGGACGCGAACGATTTTCCTGTTCGGGATTGGATCATGGCCGAGTCTGACGGAAGGTCCGATAAGTTGGTGACGGCTCCGGCAAACGTAGCCCCGAATTCATTTTCCGACGTTCATAACAAAACCCGATGGAGGCCGCCCAACGGTGAATGGCACTAACCGCTGCCTGTCTTTATTCTTGTGTGTCCAGTTCACGTGCACCACAACCAGGAGAATGTCGTCAGCGTACTGCCCATGATTCCATAGTTGACGTAACAACCAGCCCTATCGATGTTGGTAAGACGCATTTTAATTAATTTTAACCGAATTATCATATCAATCAACAAAATACATGAACTAATCTGACTAAATGGACAATATTAGTAGTTGTTTTAAGGCCGCGGGGAATAAATTATTTTTCCTTCGATTGAAGTGGTCAAAATGTGCATACGACAGTTTATGCGATCAAACAAACGTTTTGTGAAATGTTTGTTCCCATAGCATGGCGTAAAAACCAGGCTACAGCGTGTGGTTATTTTGCGCTAAAGAGTAATTGTAGTTAGTTCCAACGATTTATTGATTGAGGAAGGGAAATCTTTTGAAAAGTTCAAGTTTCCGGAAAGGTTTTTCGGATAGCTACGGTAGACGAAGAGATGAACATTCGCCGGTAGGAAGCCGAAAACCCCGTTCATTGCGACCAAAAAGAGGGTGACCGCAAGAACCGACCTTTGGGGAACGTCGGTCTCCTCGACGAATTCTCTAGACGCAGTTCCGCCAATCAGAACCGTGAAGGTCCGCCCGGTGAGGAAGTTTTCTATAAAGTCAAGCATGTTGCCGATGATGCCCCGTTCCTGAAGTTGTTTGAGGATCATGTGTGTCCAGGTCCTGCTAAAGGCTTTGGCAATGTCCAAAGAAACCAGGTCAACATGCTTGCCTTCGTTATACGCGTTTTGTAGCACGCTGCCCAGGTTGGCAAAATAGGTACTGGTGCCATACCCTGGGCGAAAGGCGTGTTGTTGGAAGCCAAACCTACCATCAGCTTCCAGCTTCTCACGGAGCCGTCGGTTAACCATTCTCTCCATGGTCTTACAGGCACACGATGTAAGGGAGATCGGTCTATATTTGGTGGGGTCCCGAACCGCCACGTTATTTTTTTGGAATGGGGACTACGAAGCTCTTCCTCCACTCGTCGAAAAATGTGCGGTGCCGCTGAAAAAGGTTGGTTCCACTGGCAGTGGGGGAGAGGGGTGTCCGCTGGCATAAAGGTGGCGTTGAGTGTCCAGGATACGGGAGGCAATGATTCTGTGAAATTCGGCCGAGTACTGGGAAGTAGCCATCAGGAAGGCAAAGTACTCCCCGAGGGTGTTGGCAACCTGTGCGGGATCAGAAAATGTATGGTTGCCCTGGTCAAGGTGAATAGGGATCGCCCTGGATTTACCGCTTATCGCATTGATCCGCCTCCATAGTTCGGCGGTGGTTTGGGAAGGGTTGATGCTATCAACGAAGTCTTCCCACTGCTTGGCCTTCGCCTCCCTTATGACTATTTTACATTGCCTGTGCTTCCAGAGAGCCGGAGAGAAGGTGGACGATCTGTCGTTGAGCGTGACGAGATGTCCTTTTTGAAACGCTTCGGCTAGAACGGTGCCTCGAGGGTCAGACCTTGACCCTCCCCACATGGGCGTTCATATCCCCAAGGAGAAGCAGGGGGCAGCAGCAGTATTTTATAGGTTGCTTATTTTTGCTTTAACGGCGGGGAGGGCGCCGCAATGGATGTATATTAGAGTGGGGCGCAGTTGTATGGAAAAACGCAAACTTCGTCCGATCAAGTGAGGTCAAGGTTTTTCTGAATCATGTTGGGACCCCAATCAACTGTGCAAACTATGGGTTCGATTGGTTGTGACCTCGCATGCCGCATCGCGTTTTAAATTTACATGGAGATTAGTATGGGAAAACGTACCTTTATACATTTCTGCTATTAGCGGCTTCAATTTATCATCAATCACGTGACTCAAAACGTTAGCATATAGTCTGGAAGATACGAAAGTACTTTGCCGAAGAAGGCACATAGCTGGGAGGTCTACAAAAAATGTAATCACGTTTCGAAAATTGATTGTTCAAACCATATGCAAGAAATCAATGTTTCTGCCAGCACTACCTGACAACCTATGGTTATCGAAGGGCAAAACCCATCTTCCTTCCTGTCGGATTTTTCTCTTTGTGAAATGATTCCGGATAGCTCCCATTAGCTCTATAGCCCTGTAAGATCAATTATTTTGAAATAACACTCAGTTAAATTATTGGTCTACGTAGTTCGGCAGTGCTGGCAGAATAAACGATTCTACACATATGGTTTAAACACTCAATCATCGCAGCGTTATACCTGTTTTCGTGGACGTTCCAACAACGTGCCTTCTTCAGCAAAGTTTTTCGGCATCCTTTGGGTTATACTTTAACGCAATGTGCCACTCGGTTTACGATGAACTGAAACCTATAGTAGCAGAAATGTAAAAATATTCGTTCTCCCATACTAATTTCCATACAAACTTCAAACGCGATGCGGAAAGCGTGGAAGAAACCAATCGGTCCCAAATTCTGCACAGTTGTTCAGGACCCCGAATGGCTTCAAAAACCATTGATTTGAAAAAATGACCATGACGCCCCACTCTAATGTATATGTTAATGATGGTAATTTGCATACTTCCGTGCAGCCGGACACCGACAGCCGGCAGATCCTCGTCGATATCGCGGACATCCACCAGTATCCCAATGGCTAAGAAGTGCCTGAAATTATTCCCAATCTTGCTGATCCAACGGTACTTGCCTCCGAGGGTCGATCCATGAGGGTGTTGGAAACTCGGGTAACCTCTTGGAGAGCAATGGTCCATGGTAAGCTGTGGTGCACCAACAACTCAAAGTTTGGAAGGTTCTTCCAAGACTCGTTGATGTTCTATTGGAGGCAGAATTTTACTTCCAGCGGTAGGGCCGGAGTTGGGATAGGAGACGATAAAGAAGAAGGAGGGTTTCTTACCGTACCTCTGGCTCTAGTTAGTGTCTCACCACCGTGTTTAACACTATCCTGGTAGTTGGTCAACTCCAGGGGCTTTGCTGTTTTCAGCCGGCCGATCTCCTCCTGGATTTCCTGGAGATTCGGAGCTGGAAGCCGTATATCCTGCGCGTGTGCTCTTAGGTTCATTACCATGCCGGCACCGTTGTCTGCCACAACGCCATGTAGGTGCTCTTCGTAGTGCTGCCGCCACCTTTGGATCACCTCACGCTCATTTGTAAGAAGGTTCCCGTTTAAGTCCTTACACATATCGGGCTGTGGCACGTGGCTCTTACGTGAACGGTTTAACTTCTCATATATTTCGTGCATTAGTAGCGCGGTACAGTTGCTCTGTCTCTGCACGGTCTCGATCTTCCTGCTGGCGCTTTTGCTTCCGAAAAATCGAGTTTTGTCTGTTCCGCGCCCATTTGATCGTGCCTCGCGCCCTCGTGCGGTGTTGCAGCTATCTCGCTCATGCTGCATTCTTCTTCTCAACTAACCGCTCACATTCGCCGTCAAACCAGTCGTTTCTCTGATCCGGGGCACCGTGCCTAGTGCAGCGGTTGCGGTGCTTCAATGGCGGATCGAATATCTCTTCAGCCATCTTCAAGAGAAGCTCCGCCTAGCTGTCTCTCCGTTGGGAGTGCCACTTCCAGCTGCTTAGGTGATTTCCATGTGGCCTTGTGGATATTCTTGCGGGAAAGAAAGTGCTTCGGATTACCATTTCGCTGGAGGCTGCAAAGTTTATACATCGTTGGCTGTTGTCGTTCGATACGGTATGCAGACTATCCGGTCCGATAACCGGTCTACACATTTCTTCCCTTCCTACCTGAGCCGTCATGTCACCGATGACGATTTTGATATCCCGCAGTGGGCGTTCATCGTATGTCTGCTCCAGCTGTGCTTAGAACGCCTTTTTCTAGTCGTCGGGTCTCCCTTCGTGTTAACAGTGCACGTCGATGATGCTATAGTTGAAGGAACGGCCTTCTATCCTCAGCTTGCACATTCTTGCGTTGATTGGATGCCACCCAATCACGCGTTGGCGCATCTTTCCCAACACTATGAAGCCGGTTCCCAGCTCGTTGGTGATGCCACAGCTAGAAGGTAGCCGCTCGATGCCCGCTTTTCCACACTTTCTGTCCTGTCCAGCAAATTTCCTGCAGCGCTACGATCCTAGGCAGGCACCACAAAGCGCAGATGACCTGGGTCCCTCCCTAAGCTGCATGTATCCGCAAGTAGGCTCCGCCAAAGCAACCGTGTGCCGCTCAAAGCGCACAAGCCTAAGTCCTGGTGTTAGGTGGGACGCTAAACAGACCTGACAGGACGATCCCTATCGTCAAGCCCTTGGACATAGTCCCTGCTGCCCACCCGCGAAGTAGTTTAGATATCGAAGCAGCCTTCTCGAAAATACGTTGGAAACGCGTTGCTTATCCATATTTGTATCATCATGAATATGAAGTCGTTCAAAAGAAATAATGAGTCGCTTACCAAGGCGATTCCTAACTAACATACTATTCCTTTCCAGTACGCTCATGGAGATGCAGAGGATTCCTCGGTGTCTTGTAGCAATAAGTGTCGAACTAATTTTCCTCCGCTTGTCCCAATGGACTGTGAGGACGTGAATTAATGAAACTCCGAAGCATGTACGGTGAGAATAGCTTTCCAGTCCAGAGGAAACTATTCAATTGATGAGGTGTGCATTATTTGTTGTTTCTCGGTCAATCACGACTAGCAACTACTGATGGGTACTGTCAATCAAGCTAAGCTACGCTAAACTTACACCCCTTTGCGTTTGATCCTCCCAAATATAAATGTGCAAATGAATGATCGAATATCACTCAACGTTTTGCCCATTTATTATGTAATTTCGATCTTCATGTCAACTTTTTACCCTTCGATCTTTTAATTCTTCGAACTTTTGTCCCTTTGGCCTTCTTACCTTCAACCACCACAACCGATGGTTTCAAAACGTGCAATGTTTAGAATAATGCATGGTACCGCAGCTTTAACAAGGAATCGCTGAATAAGGATGCAGTATGGCTGGATCGTGTTTCTGTCGGTTCTTTGATGGAACGGAAATTGCTTCGACAGTAGGGGAGAACAATCCAAAATGGACCCCTTATGATTCTTTTTCGATGTTTTCACCAATATAAAGAAAAATATCGAACCATTCCAACGTGTAGATGAAAAATTTACAAATCCGGCTACATTTCACAATAATATTCTCTTCTAAACAGCAAAGTTTTCATGACTTTTTTACGCATTAAAGATCAGTTTAAAAAAAATGGCGTTGGGCAAAACGACTGACTCAATTTCATGTAAAATAATGATGAACGCATGGTTGTTTGTTTTGTCTTAATGGATTAAACGACAATCTTAAGGGTGAGGTGAAAGATTTGCAAATCGTTAAATTTGAATTAATATGAAAGGATTTTGCTAATAATTGTTAATATTGAATTGTAACTGTAGTATTCGTTCATAAATGCCCTACTACAGATTATAAGAGTGATTTTGGGCCATTTTCTCCGTTTGAAAGATCTAGCCATGATAGGTCTGAATTCTTATCCACTTTAAGTCTACAGACAAGAATGCGTCGCTTGAACTGATACTCCGACAGTGTCGTCAGTTCGATCTCAACTCACGACTTGTTCACTCGAAAGACGAGCGTCTTGTATTCTTTAGGGACCTGTTCATGGATAGCTACTCTCGTTACAAGTTTTTGCTCTATGATATGTCACGACGCCTTACGACGCCATTTATAATACATATATAGGTATCATGTACAATGCACATATCGGGTCATGAAATTCAATGTTCAAATAAAAGATGTAATAAATTTAAATGATATTTCAGGTAATTTCACATCGTTCACTGTCGTTCAATGAAATGTGTCACAATTTAACATTATTTTAATGAACCGTTCAAGGATTTGATTGCATTTTACAGTGCCGAATCTGTACACGAAGCGTAATCTTCAAACTTTCACTGTTTGTCGAATTTATGGTTGGACTGCACTTAAACGATCGAACCGACCAACTTAACTGGATCAGAAATTTACATGCAACTATCAGACCACAACAAGTGTAAGGATCTGTGGCTCCGACGTATCAGCTGCTTTAACACCAAAGCTCCATCTCTGCCAGAGATAGAAGAACACATTCAAATGTTTTACAGCCATCTGGGCTCGTTTTTGGATTGTTCATTTGAAGCTTTCCGCTACCAATTCTTTTACCTCTCAATGGGAAGGCCATGAACCGATATTCTGTTAGGGACACAGCAACGACCGCATTTGGCTTTATTCAATTAAATCCATCAACCCGAAAGCAAATTCCAAACAAGCTTTTCTGGGACCGAACCCCGGCAATATTATACCAGGCACTAGTTCCGCCTTATCAGATGCATATTAATGGACTAATTTGAATAATTAAAGGGTGACAAAACCTGCCATGCTTGTCAAGCATACGGCATCGCTCCCAGGATCGCTCCTCAATGCTTTACAATTCAATTAGTCGACATGTGGCAGTGGTTTTGCTTGTTGTTGCACTTTGCCTGTCTTGAAGCTCTCTAATTTGGTCTCCGTAGAATGCTGCCTCGGTGTGCGCACAACAAAGATGAAGGTTAGAAAACGGGGTGATTTTCCACCCGGGTATCACTACGGGCTGCAAAACTGGAACACATAGTTCAAAGAGGTTTGTTTCTCCAGCTGCTCAAACGAGTAAAGCTTGCGTTATGCTCGTTCTCAAGTTTCTGCAATATAAAGGAAAGGGGTCGCCCAGCACAATACCTTCCTGATACAGGGCTGCTGTTTTCGTTTCGAACAAGCTCAGCGCTAATATTGTGCAGGAGATGCTTCACTATGGACAGTAGTTGATGTCCAGGCAAGCCGGACTAAGTTTTTGTTTCTGTGTGATATTCACGCATATTGAAAATACTTCACTCTTGATTTTTCATCACAGTAAAGTTCTAATATTTTTGAATTCTTTTTGTAGAAATGTTCGATGTGGAACGGTTGAGAGTCCAACGTGTAGAATACATAATAACAGCGGACAAATTTTGTCGGTAGCATAGTGGTGACGTCAGTATTAATCAGCAGAAGCAGAAAAGCAATTTCATATTTTTGACCACATGATGCTACTACCATAGTGGTACTTCCATGCAACTCCAAAAACGCATCCAAAAGCGCAAGCATAAAATTGGAAACCGAGAAGTATTGTTCCAGAGTTGCTGCAGCAACAACGCTGCAGAAGGGACATAAAAAGCCAGTCTCGCACACTTGCAGCGGCATACATTCGAACGAAAAGTATATGCAACGGGAAACATAGATCCACTGTTGGAAACGACACAATTTCCAGATGTTGAGATTGTTGATTTGGTTGTGAGCCCATAAGAGAGAAAGAGACAGAGGGCATCGTCATTCGGTTTGGCATAGTGCGATGATGATGGCACATCAGCCTTGAACCCATTCTGCAGTATGAGCAGCCCACCGCACCATTATTCCGAAATGGGTTTTTGTGTGTCACAATAGGCATGGTATGTGGGACGCCAAAAACTTTTCTCTGTTCGGGCTGGGTTTAGGGTCACACGCTTTTTCCTTTCCATCGAAAGGGAAAATTATTTGTGGTTGATGTATTGAAGGTGGGAAGTGAAAGAAAATATTTTTCTTTATTCTTTATTACAGAGGCTTGCTCATCTCTGGGGGAAAAAGATAGTAAAGATGGTACGTATCTCAAATACTTATTTTAGTAATTTAGTAGTAACATTATTTTTAATATTTCTTATAGATAACAGATGTCGTGTAACTAGCATGATTACTCCACCCATAGAGAGTAGATCAGACCGAAATATGTTTCAAACTAAGCAAACTTCAGCATGGCCTGATATTCATAAGACCCTACTCAGCGAATGGTATCAGTTCGTCTTACCTGGAGGAAGATTAATCCGGGTATATGATGGTGCCTAGCCCTATGTAAGAGAGAGTCCTGTGATAAAATATCTGAAATTTGTGCATGAAAGCATTGAACTACAATGGCTTGAAAAGTTGTTGTTTCAGCAGAATCAGCACTTTTCAGGCCCAATTGAGCCAACGTAATACTATGTGGGACTCTGGCATGAAGTAGTTATTGGTCTATCGAGCAGGAGCAGAGAATGAAACTTCATTTGGGTAGACAATTTGCTCACTTCCAGCTATCCAAAATTCTACATGTAGCCATTATCTATTTATCATCAGACTGTGTGGTCAATGTGGCCCGTGCAGAATTTGGCCGAACAGACCATTATACCGAAAGTCATTTCGCCGAAAGGGCCGAATATGCCATTTGGCCGAATAAGTCATTTGGTCGAAAAGGTCATTTGATCAAATATGTTATTTGGTCGAAAAGGTTATTTGGCCGAATATGTTACTTCCCATTCTTACGTAGTAGTGAGTAAGTAAGGGGTCGTACACTTAATACGTAAGCAAATTTCTTGTTTCATACAAATGATTTTTTATTTATATGGAGCGTAAGATATTGACAGACCATCCTCCCCCCCAAGCAACTGTGGTGTTACTTACTAAAGGTCGGAGTTATGCACAACGCGTCGTATTTGGAACTCCTTTGTGACACAAAAAGCACAAGAGGTGGAGCCTATTTGCAACATCTTGCGGCTTCAATGAAAATAAAAACACAAAAATCAACCGGGAATCGAACCATGGACCTTGAGATTTCTAACCTTTTACTATAACTATCACACCATGAATTCTATTTGGATGCTCTGCTACGACTGCACTACATAAACAACACAGTCATTTGTAACTTCATTTTATCTTATATGGAACAGGCAGGCGACTGTCAAAAATAAAATGCTGCTCAGCTGAGCTCAAAGTGTTTTGCAACATATCAGAAACATTGTCGTAATATCAAAGAACCGAGTTATCAATACGGCAACTTATCTGTTTTGTTTCTGATATGAAACACATTGAACTCCAAATCACCCAAGAAGTCAGATGCGTGGTATATTGCAACGCCACTTAAACGGAAATGAAACATTGTAGGTTTCTGAAACTTAAAAGTGGCTTTAATGTGACTCGATGTATTGCCAGTGTCTTTAATGCAATTTTTTAGGAACAAACAGCTATTTTCAGTGGAAACTCGTAAGATTAATTGGATTTTTCCGTATAATTTCCTGATAGATCTCTACAACATTTCGTTGAAACTTAGAGAATTTTTCGTGAATATACCAAAAATTTAATAAAAATTCCATACAATATTTTGTTTAGAAAATTATTTTGAGCTTTTTAGTGGAATGTCTTCACTTGTCATCATGACGAGTTTGTACAATCCCATTTAATTCCACCGCTTAATTGTACCTTGACAGATACGTATTTCGACTTTAACAGTAAGGTCGTTTTCAGTGTCTCGTACTTGACTCGACGACCTTACTGTTGAGGTCGAAATACGTATCTATTAAATACAATTGAGTGGTGGAATTTAATGAGATTATACAAACTCGTCTTATGAAAATACAATATCTTGTTGAAAGTTCGAAGAGCTCTCCGTAGAAACTAAGCGTGAAAATTGCGAGGGAGTTCTCGTTGAAGTAAAAAAAATCGAATTGAAATTGAATTTTTGAACAGAAAAGAGTTGTTCGGCACAAAGTCACAAGACTGAAAGTTGATAGGCCGAATCGTTTAACCGAAAAGACTATTTGATAGAAGTCTACCCGAGCAAATCTTGAGAACAAATCGATAACTTGTTTTAATGTTGTGAAATCATCGATTATGTTTACTTTATTTGATATCTTGTTGGTCGTTTTAACGGTTTAAATAACAAAACGTATAGCAGAATTAGCTTACTGCGACATCAAATCAAAAACTGTTTCTGCTGTCAATGAGAGCAAATCGAAAACTTAATTTGATATTGGTTCCCGATAGCAAAATAAGTACATAGTTTGATGTCATTTCATTCAATTTAGTAATATACAGCAACATGAGATCAAAATATGTGATCAATCATGATGATTTAAACATATTTGAAAACAAATTATAAATCAGTTCAGATTTCAAAATCAAAATATTCTAGGGGAACTGCTCCGATCTCAATCTCACTGTACATATATCCATCTCATCGCTAAACAAAGAAATACAGCACCAAATTCGTCGCTTCTTTTTGTCAACATGTGTGTCACTGCTGAAAAAAATCACAAAATTATAATCAAACCAAATTCCTTTCCATTTCTCTGTTTTTGATGGGATGGAAATAGGAGCTATGAGATGAAGTGGCGAACCGTTCCCCTATATGCTCTCATTATGTTTTCAGACTTTGATAGGATATGCAGCCTACACACTTAAAATAAATCGCCGAATTCGGTAAAATTTTGCCGAAATCTCAACAACAGAACTGTTCCGTAAATAATTTAACTGATTTTCGGTGATTTTGACAGTTGAGCAATGGAAAAAATTACAAAAATCTGTAAAATAAATTACCGAACAGTTCTGCTGTTGAGATTTCAGTAAAATTTACCGAATACGGTGAAATGAGTTAAATTAAGTGTCTACAGATATTTGGCCGAGAATCTCATTTGGTCGAACAGTTCCTTTGGCTAAAAAAATCGTGAACTTGTCCTTCGGCCGAAATAGTCGTTTGGTCGAAAGGGCAATTTGGTCAAAATGGACATTCGGTCGAAAGTGTCGTTCGGCTATTTTCACGATAATAACGGGAGAATCTTTAGAATGTCGCCTCAAAAAAATGATGAACTTCCCCAGAATTTCTTCAAGTTTTTCCAGAATATTAATTTAAAAACTGTTTTCAGATTTTTCACGGGAACTACTTTCAAGTTTCGAGAACTCTTTGTAATTACCAAGGAAAATTGTTTGGGATTTACATGAGAATCTCTACAGAGTTTTTACGGGTAGTTGTTCCACATTTCTACAGGAAAATATTCGGACTATTCATGGAAAGTTCCTATTGAGTCTGTTGAGTATTCTTTAAAATTCACACAGAAAAGTTTGACTAGTGAAAGAAATGCTTTAACGTTGCTTTACTAAAGTGATTTTTTCGCAGGGAGAAGTTCATCATTAAACGGCTAGTTTGGCATAACCAACTTTAAAACATCGGAAAAACGCTCGGAATTTTTGAGGATTGTTTTTCGATTTCTTCAGAAAATTCTTTCTATTTTCGATTAAAAATTCTTGGTAAGTTTCATTCCATTCCAATAAGACCGAAAGTGATAGACGGCCAGGCTGGTAATTTGTCCGGAAAATCCGTTTGTCCTAACAGGTCGTCTGGCCAAAACTATCGTTGCCCAAAAATGCCATTTAGCAGAAATATTTTTTTGACAGAATGGGCCATTTGGCCAAAAATGTTATTTGGTCCAACAGCCAAATTTCAATGACCGAACCTCGTACTGAACAGGTAATATGGTCGAAATGGGGCGAAATGGTCTTTTTGTCAATTGACTATTGAACAAAATTCCGTGGCCTCTCTATTTTTAGGTCGATACTGGACTTTAGGCCAAAAGACATCTACACGGTGCCCCGGTAGACCGTTATTATAAAATAAAAATGTCCATCAAAACCAAGTACAGGGCTCGATTTCTGTGGTAATTCTGCACCTCTGGACTAATTTTTAAAAAAATCCCTAGGCGGAATCTCGAGAAATCTTGATTTGAAGTTTTTAGTTAAGAAATTTCAAAAGAATCCATATAAGAATCCAAAAATATCACCAAAAACCCTGATTAATCCACCTAGATAGATGTCCTTCAATTCTTCTTGAACCTGCCAGTCGGAAGTAACCACCAGCTTTGCAGGGTTGCTGTCCGGCATTCTTGAAATATGCCCTGCCCATCGTACCCTTCAGCTTTAGCTACCTTCTGGAGTACTGGGTTCGCCGTAAGCTGGGCGAGCTCTTGTTTCAACCTTCGCCGCCACACACCATTCTCTTGAACAACGCCAAAGATGGCCCTAAGCACGCGTTACCGTTATTAGAACTATAAATATTTACAACTGACTTATCTTATCAAACTGACTTAAGTATGTGTTTGTATGGCTAACTTGCTCGGGTTTAGTATAAGTGTTGCTTTCAATGTTTAATAGAATGAAAGGTAAAAATTAATTTTAATTTAGTGTTTATATTCATAATGGAGAGAAGTAAGACCAGAGTTCTTGTAGAATAATAGTAGTTAGAAGCTGTTATACTCGATCACAGCACTTATTAACCGATCTTTGCTGCCAAATCTCGTCAAAGTTCTAATCAACGGAATAGAAAAAGCATGTTTGATATGTAAGCCAAAACCTATTCCTGTACCTCTACAGAACTCAGAAACATGATAATTCAAGATATGGTACTTTGACGTGAATGGAAGCTGCGGCTTTTTCCAGCTGCTAGCAAAGCCATCAATTGCGTTTTCAAAACCATGCTCGTGTTTCAAAGAGCTGTATCTTGCGTACACTTTTTTAAATCATTCGGAAACTGCTGATTGACATATTAATTAATTAGTAATGTTTAAGCAGAATAATGCCGTAATCCGAAAGATCAGGATTCTAGTGAACTCTATGCAATTTGTTGATATCTCATCTGTACTTGGTTCACCCATAAATTTACTCAACATGGCGCTTCTCGAGCAACTTTTAAATCGTATTAACAATTCCGAACTAGATGTGTAGTGACGGAGAGAAGCAAAGGTTCATTTTTTTCTTTTTAAGGTGTTTTTAAAAGTTCAAAAATTTAATATTTCTTCGTCGTAACCGAAAACCCAAAAGAATATGCACAAAGCTTGTCAATTTTTTCTCACCGCCATCTTTGGAGCCATTACCAGTCCGATGATTCTTTTGCGGGAAATCTCAGAATATGATAAAGCTCCGTCAATTCAATTGTTACAGCATCTGCCGAAGATCTAACCTCTTATATAATGCTGAACAACTACACTACTTTAAACAAATATTTAAGCTGTTGGTTTTTCATCATTTTTTCCTTACTCCAATCTTTACTTCTGATGCTCGAATACATTTGTGAATACAATAAAAAAATACAAACTTTAATCTGAATGGCATTCAACAAAGAATCTGCAGCCTGCATGTGAATTCATGAATGGTTTTGAACCATTCTTGAAGATAGACAACTTCAAGCCATACAAAAAACATACCTAAGACAGTTTAGTGAGCTTAATCAGTTGTAAAAATGTATAATTGTAATAAAGGTAACAAGTGCAAACTGGTTGAAAACAACTTGGACCACTTTTGGATGGCTTTGAGGGTATTTTGGGGATATTATTGAATTAAAATTTAGATTCTTTTTAAATTTCTTGATTAAAAACTTCAAATCAAGATTTCTCGAGATTCCTCCTAAGGATTTTTTTTAAAAAATGGGTCAGAGGTGGAGAATTTCCCCAGGGAACGAGCCCCGGTATTGGTTTTGATGGACATTTTTATTTTATAATAACGGTCTACCGGGGCGCCGTGATCTAGCCAGGTACCATTTAGCAAAACGATTCACGGAAACTATTATCAGATCAAAACTGGTTTGACCGAAAATGTAGTTTGGCCGAAAGCGATGTACAGCCAAAAGAACAATTTAGGCAGACTTGTGAAAAGTTTTTTACCTTAACAGGTCATTTGGCTGAAAATGCCGTTCGGGTGAAAAAAGTCGTTTGACCAAAATGCCGTTTGGTAAAAAATGACCATTTGGTCCAAAAATGTCCTTTCTGCAACCTTCATTGAAAAGTGTCGTTCAGCTGAATTGATCATTTTGCCAAAAAGACGTTTATCGAATAGGTCATTTGACAGAAAATGTCAGTCGGCCAGAAGGGTTGTTTTGCAGAAAGGACATTTTCGGGCCAAATTACCATTCCTACCAAACACCATTTTCGGTCAAATGATCTATTTGGTATGAATGTTCATTTCGGCTGAAAGTCGTTTTCGGTAAAAATACATTTTTGCTCTAACCATATTTGACCTGATAACAGTTTCGGATAAACGTTCAATTGGGTCCAAAAGTCCTACATCGTTTATGGTTGCAAACGATAGTGCATCGGTCAAGAATACATGAACCGATGTTATACAAATTCTGATAATAGTCTAAGTCTGTAAAAATGATAATTTTGTGTTTGAGACTTCTGAAGACATGTTTCGGACTAAGCAACGTTTGTTGCTGAAAAGGCAACATTTTAGAACGAATGAACCATCAACCCAAAATGTCAGGCCCATATATTAAATGTCAAAAGTAAAGTCAAGTGCCCTGCGGTGTTTTGCTAGTACGTTTGAACCATATAATTTCGTACATTAATTTTTAAATTTCAAATTAAACAATGTTTCTTGTGACTTTTTAGTTGGAATAAAAACGAATGTGTTCAGGATGATTAGCTTCATCGTTCCCTGAAATAAAATCGAATTTTGATTCTTCATTTTAGGACCCAATTCGGCTTAATAGGATTTGGTTAGATGGCTTTTGGCTTAAATGCCAGTGGCGACTCAAAAGTAGAGAGGTTACGAAATTTCGTTTAACAGTCTTTTCAACGTAAATGTCATTACTCCAAACGGATGGATATTATGGACTAAATTACCCATTCAGTTATTGACATGCCGTATGATCTGTTGGCGTACATGATATTTTCGGACAAATTACCCATTCTGTCAAACGGCCATATCGGCCAAACGGTACTTTTGGGCTGATGACCTATTCGGCCAAACGACCTGTTAGGGTAAACGACTTTTTCGGCCAAATTAACAGTGTTTTGATCACCTTTTTCAAGCTTTCTTTTCGTTATATTAACGTCCATTTCCGAACTCATGATTGACCATTTAGGGAAGATCCATTAATCACGTAACGCAAAAATTGGCCATTTCAAACCCCCTCCCCCTATGTAACACTTTTGAATGAATCATTAAACAATTGTGTATGTATTGTCAACCCCCTTTCCCTCAGAGCGTTACGTAATTTATGGATGCTTCCTTAGGTGGTCATTTTGATGAAATATAACATTTCTGATTGTTTACCTCCATAATCCGGGAAAAAGTCCAGAAATAGTGGTCCGATCTGGGTCATTCAGCACTTGTGGTGTAGAGTGGTATAAAAATGTGAACCTTAAGCGGCACGATTAACCGCTATCGTATCGATGTTTAAAGGGAGTTTTTCCGCATGAATGATTACGATCAGCATACTTTTTTGTTAAGTAGTGCCACAGAAATCATTCACCTATGGTTTTGATCGCTTTTTCAAGCTTTCTTTTCGTTATATTAACGTCCGACGCATTCTAGACGTCAAACAATTGTCAGACGTCGTCAAAATGAGTGCATCTGATTGTTCACCGCTATGCAGTTATCATCGACTTTCACATAGTTTTGAACCTCAGCTGTACGATAACTGTAAAACTGATGTAACTTTCAGAATGCCGTTAAAAGCATTGCAGTTAAACGACTTTCAGTTATCAAACGTCTACTGTGCAAAGAATTTCCCGTAGAATTCAAATAATTTCGAACAATTTTTCGTTGAATAATTTTCAAACAAAACAATCCTCCGCGGAAATTCTAAAGAAGTTTCCGTTAAACTTACGGGAATTTCTCCTGAACATTCCAGAGATTTTTTTTCGAAAACTCCTTAGAGTCTCCCGCGGAAATTCTTAAGAATTGACTGTTTCATCGTTGGCCATGCCAAACTAGCCGTCTTTATTATTCTAGACTGAGAAAGCCAACGGTAAAACACCCATGCAACCAGCCGCAATTTACTACAATTATCAATTCTGTGCAAATTTGAAAGAATACTCAACAGAAACTATACAAGAACTTTTCATAAATTTTCGAAGTTTTTCCGGTAGAAGTTAAGAACATTTTTTGTGAAAATTCTGAAGTTTCTCATGTAAATTGCAACAAATTTTCTGCTGAAATTCCAAACAATTTTATTTGGGAATTCAAAAGAGCTTCTCTTGGTAATTTCAAAGATTTCTCGAAACTTCAAACAATCCGAAAATATTTTCCAAATTTTGGGTTTTCTCCAGATTTTTCTGGAGAAGTTCATTAGATTTTTCATGCGAAAATTAAAAAAAAATTTATTTAACTTCTTGAAAATATCCCGAAAAAATGCAAAAAAAAAATCTTAGAAAAACGTAATGAAAAAAATCGCCACGCCGATTCACGCCGCCGCCGCCGCCGAGCTAAATTCTGACAAACGCCGCCGCCGACGAATATCGGACCGGCGCACACCTCTAGATCAAATGTCCTATTCGACCAAATAACTTATTCGGTCGGATGACCCGTTCGGCCAAATGACTCTATATTGAAATTTTTTTAAGTTCAAAATGTAGAAAAAAAAACACATTTCGTAGCGCCCATTGGATATTTGATTCTGTTTTACATATTGACAGGCGGGGTGTGAAGGCAATCATTCTGTTAAATTTAGTCGCTACGTCGCGTCGTTCGACTTTAACGTGAATGGAACGTCTAAAGAATTTCATGCAACTGAGTTGACTAATTCACTTGCAAAAGACAAGTATGTTACTCGTTATCATTTGAAGTTATTTAGATTTTAAGCTTGATAAAAGTAAAAGCTATTTATTCTGTTTGTTTTTTTTTCTTCTCTAACTATTGTTAAATATCCATTTCGAAAGTTTTTCACGTTTATTTGGGCCCCATTTCAAACGTTAAGCACCATATCTGCAGTCCAAAGACAGAAAGTTTACCACCGTCGTCCGTCGTCGCCGTGAATCGTAACAAGCTCAGTAAAACCAAGTAATCTTCCCTTCCGTGACAGGGATGGATAGCGTCAACTCGTCAGTCAGTCACTCACCGGCCGGTGCTGCATCCAGGAGTGACGCTGTCCACAATCTATGCAATTGGCTGATTTATTTGGTTTCCCAAACACCACACTTTACTTCAATTGCACCGCAGCAGCCATCCCGCAGTGCACCCTTTCGGTGGGAAAGTTTTCCTTTCTCCGGGAGAACCGAGCCTGGTGCAGAAGCAACACAGAAAACTGGGATCGGTTATAGCTACGACTATCAAGGACTATCAAGCGTTGCCACTGCTGGCACCGGTCTGTCGGCGGCGGGTTGGTCCGTACCGCCAGATTCAGTTTTAGATCGTCAACGGGAACGAGCCAGCGCCACCGGGTTGTAGCCAAGAAAGAGTGACTAATGACTGCTGGCACTTTTGGTAATTGAGAAAGTTTCCTTCGGCTGCAACCGTAGCACCCGGATAGCACAATTCAAAGATGCACCAGTTTCTTCGGTCGGCAGCAATTCCGAAGGAACGGTTAACATTGGCAAGATTGCCGCCTTATTTAGGAGGTAGACTTGATGTTGCAATGAAGGTAAGGCATTTGTTTAGCTTTGTAGGTTTGATGAAAGATTATAAAACATTAGGAAAGCGAAAATTAATTAACATCTTTAACTATGGAAATGATACAAATATTTATTTTGGCGTATTTTTCCCTGTATTTCGCTGTATCAAAGTATTTTAGATGCATCTGGAAAATTTGAAGGGAATATTAATTCTCATATATGAGGAAAGTAAAGGGCCAACATTAGAATCTTGACGGAGCGAATGATAGGAACGCATGTGCATGAATTGCATAGCTGTAAGCGTCAACTTCTGGCGGCAGCGGTCCTATGTGTCGTTTCGAAATTTAATTTCAGCTTGACAAAAGTCAAGTTGAATTCTCATGCCTCATTTCTCGTCTGATTTAATTATCATTTGTCACTGCAAATCAGCAACAGTTATCTCATATTTTCTACGATACGACTGTTGAGTATCATAGGAAAAATGACAGCATGCATTAGCGGTATAAAATAAGGAAAGGTTTTGGAAAAAATGTAAACTAGAAATGATATCATTCCCTATCATTTCCATAGCGTGAAATTAAAAATGGTTTGCATTTTAAAACATTATTTTCCAATTTCATCACCAGAAACCCCAGAAACATAATTAGGATGCAAAAGTAATCATTTGAACGGTCATAGATCTTCGTTTTCAACCTCACTTTTTCCGCTAATTGTCAAGTACTATCCTGTTTCTATCCAGCGACACAAACGCTGTCAGATAAGGTGTTTTTTGCTGGTTTTTGCAGCGTACACACGGTCAAGCAGTTTGCCCAACATTGACTACGCCTCTCGTTTAGTCAAGCATGTTCTATCAACAACAGCATGAAAACTCATTTTTTTTTTGTCTACGGTATGTTTCGTTGAACAAAGAAAACATTTTTCGATCAAAAAGCTTTTTTTTTGTTATTCGATTAGTGTTACAAAACGAAGTAAAACGATCAAAAAGGTTAATTTATTACGTATTTACCAAGTAAATGTACTCTATTTTGTGATTCAATAACGAATGCTACCGTAGCGTTAGCAAATAGTCTTTTATTTTCACTTTTCGGCACCCAAGCATGGTCGGTTGTCGGCGCCCCTTTTTCCAAGGGAATGTCAAGATAAATCAAAATTAATTGCCTTATTTCAGGTATTAGCCAATTTGCGAGCAAAAATGACAATTTTTGGAAAGCCTAAATAAATATGTAGAATGTATTTAAATGTAATTAATGATATTGCCATTTAAATTATAAATTTTGATATTTCCAGCTATAACGCCAACAGTTCATATTTTCCGTTTTTATTGTTTTTTTTTTTGGGTGCCGACAACCGACCATCTCTTTATAAACGGCGTAAAACCAACTTCTAAGAAAACAATTATTAAAAATTGGATGAAATATTATGAGCAAAAGGGTGCCGACAACCGACCACCTTCCCCTACTTTATGTGCTCTACAGCGAAGATGTCAAAGTGATGCTTGCAAAGTCCGCCATAAATGAGAGGGTTAAAAGCAGAGAGGTCAACTATAACGATGAACATCGAGCCGACATAAACAGCTGTCTGAACTGATCAGAGTTTCTGGAAATCTGGAAGAAGGCTTCTACCAGAACCCTTCCGAAGATAAACCAGGTTGCAGAACTCAACGAGCTGATCGCGACAAACCTTGGAACCATTTCTGTCCTTTCACTATTTATTTATTTATTTGTCCACCGTCTTCAACATATAATGGTTGCACAGACTGTAACTCAAAGTAGTAACCTTAACCTATTTTTAAGGTAGTCTCAATTATAATAAAATCGAAACAGTAGCTCACGGCATTGAAATGTCTGCAGTAACTAAGTAGTGGATTGTGATGGCCATAAAAAGTTCATCGTGAGGGGATGTAGAACAGTGCGCTGCGTCGTAGAGAACGGTGTGGAGCGTAAAAATTTACTTGTCTTAATAAGTGTTCTGATCAATCACATTCCTCACCAGGTCAAAACAGAAAACCCTCTGTAGAAATACACGCCTCGATGTCAGGGTACTGAGTCCCATTAACTTGCACCGGTTTTCATACGGAGGGAGTCTAACCCGATCATTCCACGGCAGGTTTCTTAAAGCATACCGGACGAAGGATCGTTGTACTCGCTCGATGCGGTCCTCCTGCGTCCGGTGATACGGTGCCCAAACTTGCACCGCGTATTCTAGCACGCTTCGGACTATGGCACAATATACCGATTTGAGAGCGTGAATGTCGGTAAACGATTTAGCAATCCTCTTTGTCAACCCGAGTAACGCAAAAGCCTTAGAGGTGATAGTGGCGATATGTTCGTTAAAGTTCACTTTGCTGTCAATGACAATTCCAAGATCATTGATGGAATTTACACGCTGTAATGCTTGTGAAGCCATTGTATATTCCTGCAACAATGGGGAACGTGATCGGGTAAACGATATAATCCTACTTTTCCCGGCATTTATATTCATGCCGTTAATTTGGCACCATTCTTGCAGCACATCAAGGTCACGTTGAATAGCACAACAGTCTAAATACGAGAGCACAGTTCTGAATATTTTCAAATCGTCGGCGTATAACAACTTTTCGGATTGAATTAGCTCACACAAATCGTTTATGAATAGAACGAAAAGAAGCGGTCCTAAGTGGCTGCCTTGCGGAACGCCCGATGGAATATCAAACCGCAATGATTCACAGTCGTGAACTTTCACATAAGCGTAGCGTGTCGTCAAATGGGATCGCAACCAAATAGTTATCCAGTCTGGAGGACCCATTTTCCTCAACTTGGCAACCACCAAATTGTGCGGTACTTTATCAAATGCCTTTGCAAAATCAATGTAAATCGTGTGGAACTGTTGATTTTTGTCCATTTTACTCTTCAAACTGCTTACAAAAGACATCAGATTAGTTGTTGTGGACCTGCATTTCACAAACCCATGCTGGTGCACAGAAATAACTGGACTTACGGCTCTATACAAACTATCGAGGGCAAAACACTCAAGCACTTTAGAAAAGCAATTTATAATTGAAATTCCACGATAGTTTCCTGCGTCTTATAAGGTGCCCGATTTAGGGAAAATGGTAAATGCATCATGAAACAATCATGATTATCCTTAAACAATTGAAAAATGCTCCTTAAAAAAACTGATAATTTTTCCTTAAATTATTGAACAAATTACCTTGAAATATATAAAATGCTCCGTAAACATTTGAAAAGTGTACCGTAGAAACGAAAAGAATGTACCGTAAACAATTGAAAATGCTCCTTAGAAAAACAAAGATTTGCTATTTAACTAATGATAATTGCGCAGTATATTGATATAAGGCTGACGTAGGCTGACTTATTGATTTATTAAACCCGAAAGTTATCAATTAATTTCGTTTATCCTCATAGATTTATAAAGATGTACAAAATAAAGAGATCAAGTCATTCGGTTGGATGAGAGTGATCAACAATAGGGAGGAATAAAATCAACCGAAATTGTTCGTTGAAGGCTAATATACCTATCGTTAAATAAATACAGATCTTGCATGAGTAACTTTTCCTTTCCACTGTCTGTTGTGGCTGTCCGGAACATCTTTTGCTGGCGAGGATAGGGTGCTAAATGTCAATGAAGGAAAAATACATACGTTTTGACAGTACCCAACATGTTTCGGACAGCAGAACAAAGGGAACCGAAGCGACAATATTTAGCTTGTAACTAAGATATCTTTTGTGGTTATGCAGGAAAATTGATGAATAAACCTATTAGGGTAACGGTACCAATAGTGGAGGTATTAGTAGATCCTCAAAAGAAAATATTTTTTTTTAAATTGATAATTATGGGAAATTTACTGCTTTATTATCTTAGTCAATAGATAAACTAATAAATTTGCTAACAAAAATGAGATAGATGTCATTTAACATCAATAATTACCAAATATTGCTTGCACCACTATGGGTACACTGTTCCTTTAGTGGCGGTAAAAATTAATTTTGGTTCCTATAGTGGTGCTATCCATTGGTTTCTTATGAGACTCGCCACTATTGGTACAGTTGCACCACTATAGGTGTTAAGGAAAATCATTGTTTTCAATAGTTTTTCAAGCAAAATCTTAAGGTAAGTTGCATTAAATATGATATTTAAAGCACGACGCATCAACTGAAACCATCGTAAAGTCTATAAATATGATAAATCTCATTAAAATCCCACTACCTCAACTATTGGTGCTACTTCCACTGAGGGTACAGCTACCCTAGCATTATATGCAATGTGATTTTAATGAATTTCGTATTGTCAAGCATGTTTATGCGATGTGCAGTTGTACGGGACGTCTGTTTGTCTGTGAGCAGTCTGGTGCACAATTTCTTTACTTTAAACAATCAGTTTCATACTTCAGGGGCTATACAATGGTGCATAAGATTCTACTTTATGACAGTCAATTTCAAGGTACTTTTTCAACTATTTCACAATAATTCTTATATCAATATACTGCGCAATTATCATTAGTTAAATAGCAAATCTTTGTTTTTCTAAGGAGCTTGTTCAATTGTTTACGGTACATTTTTTTCGTTTCTACGGTACAATTTTCAAATGTTTACGGAGCATTTTATATATTTCAAGATAATTTGTTCAATAATTTAAAGAGAAATGATCAGTTTTTTTAAGGAGCATTTTGCAATTGTTCAAGGATAATTCCATCTGTTTTAATGGACAATTTTTGGGCTGCCCCCGATTTATGAATTGGAGTGATTGAAGCTACCTGCCATAAGTCTGGAAGCTCTCCGGTAGAGAAAGATCGATTGAAGATTATAGATGCTGGCAAAGCAAATGCTTCAGGGCATTGCTTGATGAATAACGGTGTAATGCCATCAGGACCAGGACCCTTAGTAGAATCTAATTCTGAAAACCGCCTAAGCACGCCTTCCACCGACACTTCTATGAGAGGCATATGCAGATCATATTCCATTATTCTGTCAAGCACTCCTTTTGGCACCGATGGTTGATTATTGTTATAAAACCAACAGGTTGACTGATTCTTCTGCAGAGCTGGCGATTGCACTTCGTAATCGGATTTCTCGCGGCACTTCGTTAGATTTTTTATGCTCTACGTAGGTTCAGAAACCCACAGGATCATTTTTAGCATTACGTTCCAAACCGACGATATACTAACGAAAAGCATTCTTTTGCAGATCCAAATATTCTCGTTCCAACATTTGAAGAGCTAGCATGTTTTCATCACTTCGATGCTTGAAGCAACGCTTCCGCACTTTGCGTAATCTGTTCCTGAGGGTGCAGAGATTGCTGTTCCACCACGGCTGAGTAAAGCGAGTTGATCGGCATTTCTTTCGCGGCACATGCTCCTGAAGAATGCGGTAAACTTCATCGTAGAACTTGCAGACAGCATCATCAACAGAACACTCATGAAGTTCCAGTTAACGCTGGCTGAACTTCCACAAGCAGCACTTACAATGTCGTTGTCACAGTCAGTTAAGGGTAAAAAACAATTCAGAAGGAAAGGCTTATGGCGTGCGTCAACCTTCAATATTGGCACCGGTGCTTGGAAAACTTCTACACATTGTGGGTCGTTAACAAACGCCAAGTCCAGTAAACGAGAGTTGTGATTGACAATGTGCGAAACTTGAAAAAGGCCCGATGCAAGCACAGATTTCGTCAGGATGATTTCTGACTCAGAGGAGGCGTTAATTGGCACATAAGCAGTTATATCGTCATCAAAGCGCCAAGATAGATGTGGTAGATTGTAGTCACCAAGGAGGACTACCATATCGTCACTGGATGTTGTGTCCAACAACTCGTTGATACTCAAAGAATGCTGCGCATAAACTGCAGGCTCAAATTGGGCCTCAGATGGGCCTATTGCAACTGCAACTGTTTTATAACAAAAATATACTTCATTTCCTATACTACACCGTGTGAAATTTCAATGATTCTACTTTTTCTCTCGATGACAGCTGGTGGTCTTCTCCTCCCCTATTCTTCTTGCGAAAGTCCCAGCAATGCCGAGGAAGGAACTCTCAGAATAATGATCCATCCGATCCACTATAAGATATTTATTTTACCAACGTCCCACCAATGCAGAAGAATAAATTTTTGAATGCGGACGTTCTGCCACGCATAATTGTGATCCATGTGGCCCGAAATAACACCATGCTTCTTGCGGCTGTCCTGCCAACGCAGGAAAGAAACTTTTGACTGTAGCCGCCACACCATGCATAATTGTGTACCATCCGATCCACAGTTACAGCATTTTGTTAGTGCGCGTTCCACCAATGCAGAGGATGAAACTCTTGCGATCGGTTCACAGTGGTGCGCTTGGCGAAAATCGATAACTTTTAACCACTTATAGGGTGTTGTGTCTTGGCACCAGCGTCTTCGGGAATAAATTCTACAAAAATATAGCGCGTCGAATAGCGAAAAGTTGTAGTTCCACTTTTTTGCCACAGGTGGCGCTGCAAAACGTAGCTTCTTTAATAAACGATTTGTAAATATGGTTTCTTTGGCAAAGTTGTAGTATATTATATTTTTTTTGCTGATGAATGACTTCAGATTTGCACTGTCTTAAATTATTGGATTAGAAAAGTAAAATAGCTTCACACTGCACTTCTTCTGACATCAACATTCGACAGCATGGTATGCAGTGTGTTGAAGTCTCAATTATTATATAAATATCAGTTGAAAATGGCACGGCAAATGCTGGGTAAAGCGTACCATTGGTACTTCGCGTACCTGAAGGAATAAAATAGACCCCATCTCGCGGTCCTTAGCCTCTTACCCAGCAACTCCTATCCCTACCTCCCCGCGGTGCTGGCCGGGATACGAGCAACCTTAGGGAAGATCGGGTAACCAACCCCGGTGGGAACTATGGTCGTATGCTGACAGGGAAGGGGGGGTTTGCCCCTCTCCGGAGGTGCAAATCTTATTGAGCGTCTGTTCTCCATGTCAGGATCGGCTCACAACAGCGTCTGTTCTCCATGTTAGGGGCGGCTGATCATCGTCCGAGTGCCAGCGAGGGACTCTAAGTGAAACTGTGCACCATGGTCCACCGGAAATAAGGAGGAATGGTCCTCCGGAAATTTAGGGGGTTTGGTGTCAGGCCCTGCAAGCCAGCCTTTAAAAATCATAAGCAACGAACAATCAACAAGAGAGTACGGACCGGAACCATCGGCGAAGATCACTGCGACGAAAAGGGACTAGCGATTGAAAACTCGGTTCGTGGAACTGCAAATCCATCAACTTCTTTGGGAGCACACGCATACTTGCCGATGTGCCCAAGGACCGTGGATTCGGCATCGTAGCGTTGCAGGAGGTTTGTTGGAAGGGATTAATGGTGCGAACGTTTAGAGGTAACCATACCATCTACCATAGCTGCGGCAGCACACGAGCTGGGAACAGCTTTCATTATGATGGGCGATATGCAAAGGCACGTGATCGGGTGGTGGCCGATCAATGAAAGAATGTGCAGGTTGAGGATCAAAGGCCGGTTCTTCAACTTCAGCATAATCAACGTCCATGGCCCACACTCCGGAAGCACTGATGATGATAAGGACGCATTCTACGCGCAGCTGGAACGTGAGTACGACAGCTGCCCAAGCCACGACGTCAAAATCATCATAGGAGATTTGAACGCTCAGGTTGGCCAGAGGAGGAGTTTAGACCGACTATTGGAAAGTTAAGCGCTCGCCGGCTGACAAACGAAAAAGGCCTACGACTAATTGATTTCGCCGCCTCCAAGAATATGGCCATTCGCAGCACCTACTTCCAACACAGCCTTCCGTATCGGTACACCTGGAAGTCCACGCCACTGCGAACAGAATCACAAATCGACCGTTCTGATTAATGGACGGCACTTCTCCGACATTATCGACGTCAGGACATATCGTGGCGCTAACATCGACTCTGACCACTATCTGGTGATGGTTAAACTGCGCCCAAAACTATCCGTCATCAACAATGTTCGGTACCGACGACCGCCGCGGTACGACCTAAAGCGACTGAAGCAACCTGATGTCGCCACTGCACTACGCGCAGTATCTCGAGGCAGCGTTGCCGGAAGAGGTGAGTTCGATGGAGCCCCTCTTGAGGACTGCTGGAGTACAGTTAAAGCAGCCATTAACGACGCAGCGGAGAACAACGTCGGGTATATGGGTCGAAGTCGACGGAACGATAGGTTCGACGAAGAGTGCGAACAGATTCTGGAGGAGAAGGACGCAGCACGGGCGGTCGCGCTGCAGCAAGGTACCCGGCAGAACATGGAACGTTACAGACAGAAGCGGAGACAACAGACCCGCCTTTTCAGGAGAAGAAACGCCGCCTGGAAGAAGCGGAGTGCGAGGAGATGGAACAGCTGTGCCGTTCTCAAGATACACGCAAGTTCTATCAGAAGCTCAACGCATCCCGCAAAGGCTTCGTGCCGCGAGCCAGAAATGTGCCGGGATAAGGATGGGAGCATCTTGACGGACGAACGTGTGGTGATCGAAAGGTGGAAGCAGCACTACGAGGAACATCTGAATGGCGCTGAGGTACAGGCAGTGAAAGTCAAGGCAGCGGAGGAGATGACTACGACAGTTCAGCGTACGATGGAAGCCAACCAACCAGCCCCCCTTGAGGGAAATTAATGATGCCATCCAACAGCTAAAGACTAATAAAGTAGCTGGTAACGATGTTATCGGAGCTGAGCTCATCAAGATGGGCCCGCAAAAGCTAGCCACATGCCTGCACAAACTGATAGTCAGAATCTGAAAAACTGAACAGCTACCGGAGGAGTGGAAGAAAGGGGTTATATGTTCCATCTACAAGAAAGGCGACAAGCTGGAGTGTGAGAACTTTCGAGCGATCACCATCCTTAATGCCGCCTACAAAGTGATATCCCAGATCATCTTCCGACGTCTGTCACCATTAGTGAATGAATTCGGGGCAAGTTATCAAGCCGGCTTCGTTGACGCTGGCTCGACAACAGACCAGAACTGTACGGCAAATCCTTCAAAAAATGCCGTGAATACCAGGTCTCAACGCACCATCTGTTCATTAATTTCAAGGCGGCGTACGACAGTATATACCGCGTAGAGCTATGAAAAATTATGGACGAAAACAGCTTCCCTGGGAAGCTTACCAGACTGATCAAAGCAACGGTGGATGGTGTGCAAAACTGTGTGTGTTCGTTCGAATCGCGCCGGGGACTAAGACAAGGTGATGGACTTTCGTGCCTGTTGTTCAACATTGCGCTAGAAGGTGTCATGCGGAGAGCCGGGTGTAACAGCCGTGGTACGATTTTCAACAGATCCAGTCAATTTATTTGCTTCGCGGATGACATGGACATTGTCGGCCGAACATTTGCAAAGGTGGCAGAACTGTACACCCGCCTGAAACGTGAAGCAACAAAAGTTGGACTGGGGGTGAATGCGTCAAAGACAAAGTACATGCTTGTGGGCGGAACCGAGCGCGACAGGGCCCGCCTGGGAAGCAGTGTTACGATAGACGGGGATACCTTCGAAGTGGTCGAGGAATTCGTCTACCTCGGATCCTTGCTAACGGCTGACAACAACGTTAGTCGTGAAATACGAAGGCGCATCATCTGTGGAAGTCGGGCCTACTACGGGCTCCAGAAGAAACTGCGGTCGAAAAGATTCGCTACCGCACCAAATGTGTCATGTACAAGACGCTAATAAGACCGGTTGTCCTCTACGGACATGAAATATGGACAATGCTCAAGGAGGACTTGCGAGAGACGGGTGCTTAGGACCATCTTTGGCGGTGTGCAAGAAGACGGTGTGTGGCGGCGAAGAATGAACCATGAGCTCGCCCAACTCTACAGTGAACCCAGTATCAGAAGGTAGCTAAAGCCGGAAGGGTACGATGGGCAGGACATGTTGCAAGAATGCCGGACAGCAACCCTGCAAAGATGGTGTTCGCTTCCGATCCGGCAGGTACGAGACGGCGTGGAGCGCAGCGAGCGAGATGGGCAGACCAGGTGCAGAACGACTTGGCGAGCGTGGGGCGTATCCGAGGATGGAGAGATGCGGCCTCGAACCGTGCATTGTGGCGTCAAATTGATGATTCAGTGTTATCTGTTTAGATGTTAACTAAATAAATGAATGAATAAACCAGAATTGTGACCCATCTGATCTACAATAACATATTTCTTTTTGCGGGCGTCCCACCATACTTTTGAATCCCACCATCAGATGCCATAACAACAAGATACTTCTTGCGGGCGTCCCACCAACGCAGAAAAAGGAACTTTGGAGGCGGGTTTGCCGTAACGCAGAATTGTGATCCATGTGTTCTTCGGATGTTTAACCAACGCAGAGGAACAAATTGTTTAATGTGGGCGTCCACCAACGCCACCAACTGAAGACCGTCACGAAATCATGTACGATTCTGAACGTTAATAGCGGCTTTATTTTTCGATGAATTTTGAAGATATTTATATCAATCATCTCGAAAACTCTCCAGCAATTTGTCAGTTTCTTGTTTTGGAAAATCAAGATTTTTTACGATAAGCTATTGAAATTTTCAGTTCTTGTCAAACTCAGTAAAAATTTCTGATCCAACCAATCCCGTTCGTGCATTTCCAACACGGACATCATAATAATGTAAGCAGCGGGTCTTTTGACCCACCACAAGACTTTCTTTGTGTATAAAAGAAACAGTACCTGCCGTACATGAGTCATGACTACAATGCATTCACTACACGCTGAAACGGACTGAACTGACCGGACCCAAACGAAGCGAGGCAAACCGGCAGCATTGCACTAAAGCTGGCGGCAGCAAGGCATCAAAAGAAGACGACGGCGATGAAGGCTGTGAAAACATCAACAACGGTATCAGGGAATTTGACCCAGCAAGACCCAAAGAACGTCGTCAAGTCCGACAACAGTCGAAACGGAAACCACAGAAGGAGTTTACGACATCTTCGAGCGCATCGCAGCCATAGGTTCCCGTCTGACGCACGACTCCAGCTCCAGTCTGACCAGTACTTACAAGATGCACACCTGCGTCCGCCTCCTGCTGCTGAACAAGCTGGTCAACAAGGACGCCGTCTGAACGAATTGAAGCCGTCATCAAGTACATCAACAATTTATTGCGTGGGAGTGCCATCCAATTGAACAACTCGGCGTTTGAATCTTTGTTTATAAAAGTAGATAAGTTACTTTGAAAACTTGCTATTAATTTGTGACACCAAGCTCGGCTGACGGGTTTTAGTGATGTGTGGTCCTTGAATGAAATTTCAATATTGCATCCTCTATTGATTATGTCTGTGGTTTTGTTGCTGTTATTGATTATTGGGAATGAATCGGTTCTTTTCAGGACTACTATTCTATACAAGAGAGGGTTGAGGCGGGGAGAATTTTTATCAAATTGCAAATTAATTGCTTGGTGGCGACAGAAAGCTGCCAGTAGTAGCAATAATCATCAAGAGCAAGCATCGGAGGAAGGCGCTGTAAACAAATATTCGAATGGATGGCGTTAGTGGCACCCAAGTGAAATTTTCTCTCTCATTTCTCTAAAGTTTCTAATTTTGGGTTTGTCGCTGTCAAGCCCTTAACACAATTCAGCGAAGACGGCAAGATTTGACAGTCCGTCGACGTTCTGCTGCATTGCATTGCGTAGGGGGCTTTACTGATTGGGCATTTGCATTAATGAAAATAAATCCATTTTGACGTAGGACTACGTCTGTGTTTTCTATATTGGGGTACACTTTACGATTGCGAAAATCTGGGACCGTCACGAAAATATGATAGACTTTAAACTTTAATATCTAAGCCGTTTCTCGATGGATTTTCAATTTTTTGGACCATTCGATCAGGATGAGTCAACGCTTCTTTGTATAGTTTTGAAAATACTGATTTTAACTGTTTATTATCAATAATTGGTAAAAAGTTTAGATATAGGTAAACTAACCAATCACGTACATGCATCACTAGCACAGACATCAAAATCAATCACTTGCGGGTTTGGATCTAATTCTCAGTTTGAACAAGATTTTACGCATAGCAGACGCAGAAGAACACAGCATCACGGAGACGCTAATAACATTTTCAAAGAAAATCCATCGCATTGGTGGTGGTGCTCGATGTGTTGCTGCAGATCATTCAACCTCAACGAACCAGAATTTCATATGAAGAAAAGGTTGACCATAAAAATAGCACTGTGACGATCCCGCACCGCCAGTGCCGATGCAGAAAATTGATTATAAATTGTGGTGTCAGTTAGTTGGAAAGAAACATTGGGAAAAGAAAATTGGTTCTTCTCAGGATCAACATTTTACGAAAAGGAAGAGTTAATTGCGAAAATGGACTGTTTCGGTGGCATCGGGTTTGGCGTGGTAGCTTGGTTGCTGTTAGTGATCCCATCCATTAAAATTTTCTACATCATCTCCCTCCGACGCGCTATCAAATTCGCTATTTACGATTGAGTTTTGAACTTTGAAGAAAGTTTATTTCGGATCAACTTTCTTTTGTATAAAATCCATGAAGACGCCACCTTTGTGAAAACTATCTACATACAGCAACTACCCATTAGTGAACGTCGCTTGGACAGACAGATGTCAAGAGATAATGTTTGGTAATATGAAGAAACTTCGTCTTGAGTCAAATTTCTGTTGTCATTCCTCGCAACAATACGCATCTTAGATAAACAACATCTCATAACCAAATTCAGAATCTTTCGAGAAAGTTTCATTGGATTCTTAGAATTCATAATTCTCCGAACAGTCCGTTGTCTGTGGAAACCCGACTAGAAGGTCATATCAAAATTATATCAACATATGTGATTATGTTATATTAAATTTTTATACCAAAATTTGTTAGAAACATTGAGCAGGATGTTGTTAAAATATTTAAATTTCTATCAAAAATTACACCACTTGAAACAAAAAACTATTGTATAGTTACAATTTCATCAAAAAATAACATATTTTGTTAGCAATTTATAACAGAATCAGATACAAAATATATTGCTTACTGTGCGGTTACAGGTCGTAAAAGGTCATTAGATTGTGATCAACAATCAGTAATACTAGTTTTTGTCCGAACAAAAATATTTTTCAAGAACATGAAACTAACAACATTACAAATAGACCAGCTTTTCAATTTATATCAGCGTAGTGATATCTATGGCTGAAGACTTTGCTACATCTATTTTATTTACCTACTGTTGAGCAATTCAGTGTTAAGCATTTTTTAAATCTTACTAGGATAAAATCCTGTTACAACATTTGAAAGATAATGGCTACTAACAACAAAATTGTATCAACATAAGTTATAAAGATCACAATATGTTAAAATTGTGTTAAGTTTTAGTTATGCTCTTCTAGTCAGAACCCGATCGAAATGGCTCGCGCGCATATGGTTTAATTTATTAAATACAAAGCTGCTGTTCAGCGCGTGCGAGCCATTTGGATCGAATTCCCTGAAGGCAGTTCGACATTCGATGCAGCAAGCAGACACAGCAACACAAGTGGGTGGCAGTGTGGCAATGCTGCTAATTTGCACAAGCGATTGGATGCAGTTAGTTATTGGAACAGGAATTGGAAAAGAAAATTGGTTCTTCTTAGGATCAACATTTTACGAAAAGGAAGAGTTAATTGCGAAAATGGACTGTTTCGGTGGCATCGGGTTTGGCGTGGTAGCTTGGTCGCTGTTAGTGATCCCATCCATTAAAATTCACTACATCATATCCCTCCGACGCGCAATCAAATTCGCTATTTACGATTGAGTTTTGAACTTTGAATAAAGTTTATTTCGGATAGTCGGATCATTTTCTTTTGAATAAAATCAATAAAGACGCCACCTTTGTGAAAACTATCCACATACAGCAACTACCAATTAGTGAACGTCGCTTGGACAGACAGATGCCAAGAGATTATGTTTGGTAATATGAAGAAACTTCGTCTTGAGTCAAATTTCTGTTGTCATTCCTCGCAACAATACGCATCTTAGATAAACAACATCTCATAACCAAATTCAGAATCTTGCGAGAAAGTTTCATTGGATTCTTAGAATTCATTATTCTCCAAACGGTCCGTTGTCTGTGGAAAACCGATCGAAATGGATCGCGCGCGCCCGAAAAGCAGCTTTCTTATATCTAATGAAGTAATTCCATTAGCCCCGCCCCTTCATTAATCGTTATGAGTGCACATTATATTTACTCCATATCAGCTCACAAAGGGGCGGGGCTTGCAGGCTTAATTTATTAAATGCAAAGCTGCTGTTCGCCTTGCGCGAAGCTCATTGATCTGAATTCCACAGAAGGCAGTTCAACATTCGATGCAGCGGGCAGACACAGCAACACGAAGTGGGTGGCAGTGTGGCAATGCTGCAAAATTATTTCAACCTTTGGGGGCTCAGCGATAAATCATCAAGTGGCGGGCGGGCAGTGGCAGCGCAAGGTGTCGACAAGGGATTGGATACAGTTAGTTATTGGACAGAAGGCGCATTGGGAAAGAAAATTGGTTCTTCTCAGGACCAACATTTTATGGAAAGAAAGAGTTAATTGCGAGAATGGACTGTTTCGGTGGCATCGGGTTTGGCGTAGTACCTTGGTTGCTGTTAGTGATTCCATCCATTCAAATTGACTGCATCATCTCCCTCCGACGCGCTATGAAATCCGCTATTAACAATTGAGTTTTGCTCTTTGAAGAAAGTTTATTTCGGATAGTTGGGTCCTTCTAATGTATAAAATGGTGGCATTTGTATAAAATCAATGAAGACGCCACCTCAGTGGAAACTTTACACAGCAACGTGAACGTCGCTCGGACAGACAGATGCTAAGAGATAATGTTTTGTAATATGAAGAAACTTCGTCTTGAGTCAAATTTCTGTTGTCATTTCTCGCAACAATACGCATCTAAGATAAACTATATTTCATAACCAAATTCAGAAGCGAGTATTTCATAGGATTCTTAGAATTTGTCATTCTTCGATCGGTCCGTTGTCTGCGGAATCTCGATCGAAATGGCTCACGCGCGCCAGCAGCTTTCTTATATCTAATGAAGTAATTCCATTAGACCCGCCCTTCATTAATCTTATGAGTGCACATTTTATTTAAACCCATATCAGATCACAAAGGGAGGGGCTAACGCTTAATTTATTAAATACAAAGAAAGCTGCTGTTCAACGCTGCAACTCGATCAGGATTCCTGAAACAATTCGACATTCGATGCAGCAGGGCAGACACAGCAACACGAAGGAGTGGGTGGCAATGCTGAAAATTTATTTCAACTTTTGGAAGCAGCGAAAAATCATCAAGTGGCGGTGTGTCGTGACGCAAGGTCTCGACAAGCGATTGGATGCAGTTAGTTATTGGACAGAAGGCGCATTGGGAAAAGAAAATTGGTTCTTCTCAGGACCAGCATTTTATGGAACGAAAGAGTTAATTGCGAAAATGGATTGTTTCGGCGCCATCGGGTTTAGCGTGGTAGCTTGGTTGCTAATAGTGATTCCACCCGTTCAAATTAATTGCATCATCTCCCTCCGCCGCGCTATCAAATTTGCTAGTTACGATTGAGTTTTGCACTTTAAAGAAAGTTCATATCGGATTGTGGGATCAACCTTCTTTTGTAAGCATAAAGACCTTTTTGGAGGACACCATCCTCAAAAATGGCCGAAATAAAGGAGAAATAATCAGAATCAGAAGTGGCGTGAAACCAAACGCAAATAGATTTATAATGCAACGTTTGGTTTTCGCCCGCGATATAGCGCTCGTTACAAAGTAAGGATTGTGATGTCCCCAACTGAAAGCCAGTCGAGTGGCTTCAGCGGCCAATGAGTCATGTCAATTCCATGGTTAGAGACTCAAAGTCCATCCAACTGGTAACAACTATTCGACTTCTTCATTCAGTTGACCTCCGAGCAGTTTGCTCAATGTTAATAAAAAGACACAAATTATTATGGGCAAATACCATCAATTTCGAATAGCTACATAGTACTACGCCACCTTTGCGTACAACCCAATTAGGCTGCACCTTTGAGTTTTTTCTATTATTCAATACCAAATATAGCTGATCCGAGTCTGCAAAGTTTAAAACACAATCGCTTGGTGACGACAGAAAGATCAATTTCGAGTAACATGATTCAGACCGATTTGTTTGCAACAACTCATATATGACTGAATTTGGTCGTGAATAAGTGACAGCAACTCGTTTATGACATGTGTGCTGCTTGATGTTCAGATATCGGAACAATAAGAAAATTATTTTGAGCTTTTTAGTGAAATGTCTTCACTTGTCATAAACAATGTCCGTTGTCCAACGTCTACTTCGCGATCTGTTTGTCTGTCGATCTGTGTCTTGCACAACCCTTCTGATTTTATTCTTAAATATATTGCTCAAGGAACAGTTTAGCTGTCGACTTGCGCGATCAACCGTACCAAAACTTACTCGAGCCACCAACGTCCTCTTACGGAAGAAGTTAAGTCCTACTACTTTTGCTTCACCCTTGACAGCAAATATATTTTCTGATAACAGACTGACAAGTGTAACGTTTTTTTAAACTTCGGTACCTGAAACAAATGGCTGCGAATGACTTCCAACAAATTTTCCAGAACAAATACAATTAAGGTCAGTAATAAAAGCATTTTGGTAGATTTGGAGAGTGCACAGAGAAGCTCAAATGTTAGAATAGGTAAATATATTTGTTCCTGATCGTTCTTTTGCTTATCAAAACATCCCAATCATGCCTTCTTCCAACAACCTGATGAACTGAAATTCTGCTTATTGGGTCACTTAACAAAATACTTTTATACGAAATGTTGATGAATGATTTATTTATGACGCACAAATGACACGCGTTCTCCCCATTTCCGATGACTGATGTGTTGCCTGTAGAGTATTCATCCGAAAAAAAAATCATTGAGTTACTGTTTTCTTTTCGGTGGTTAATCAATTCAAAACCCACTTTTTGAGAAGATTAATCAAAAAACGAAAAATAAATCATCACACGCTAGAACCTAATCCTTCGAATCGAAATGGAATTATGGATGTGCAAGTGTTTATGAATAGTGATGAACAGTTTCTTCTGCTTTGTAAACGTTGCTTAATTAAACAGATGGCTAATAATAGGTTTTCTACATACAGAAAAATGTAGGCAAATTCGAAAAAAAAACAACTAATGTTGTTATAATTTTGATATGAAATTAAACTGCTCGAAGATACATTTTTATCAAATTATATAATCGTAACACGTGTTGTTTTAAATAACAACCATTGATATAATTGAGTTCAAATTTTGATATGCCTTGACGCTCGGGACAGTTGACACAAAATTAGGTTGGCGCTGCCTATCCGCTTTATAAATGGCGCAGCCATCTTCGAGAAACAACATTTGTAAAAGACAAATTGCACAAAACTGCCAATCTTCTCGATAAAGTGGTCTTCGTAAAATACTCACTATCTTAGTTGAGCGACGAATCTATCTCTCTGGCCCCAAATAGGATTTTCCTTTCAGAACGAATTATTATTTTTCCTTGTGGTGACATCAAATTTCCATTGCCGTTGGGTGTTTATTGGCGTAGAATGATTTATTCATGCCTTGTACGGATCGGACGGTACAGTAACGATAGCTCATTTCCAAGCTTGACTGATTGGCGAAGGATTACTTAGTGGGGCGGCTATAGGTATGAAGTCTCAGATTGGTACCATGGGAAGTTTGTTTTTCCGTCGAAACGAAAATATCAATACCAACTTGTGCGTGAATGATTGAACGCAATCAAATAAAGCTTGTCTTCCTCCGGTTTATGATCAATCAATCCACCTGCGGCTGATGCCGACTTCTTTTAGATCGCTATCTCAAATTAGTTATTCCTTGTCCATATTAGACATAGAATTTCCGCATTATTAAATCAACAGTATTCTAAATCTAGCACGACATGTATTCCATAGCAGATATCGGAAAAAACCTTCGTCATCTCCAAATTGGCCATTCCACGCTATTGTACGCAATGCCAACTGAAGACACTTCAACCGTTCAGTGCAACTTGGCGAATGAGGAAAGGAAAAAAAAAGCATTAAGAGCGAGACAACTTGGTCGTTGTCGCTTTTGTCGAGTTTGCTCCCGGTAACATGAGCCACTTGTTGGCGAAAGTCGCAAATCGTGTCATGAGACGAAACTTGAAATTTTGCGTCATGTCAAATAATGTACCTGCCGAGTCGAAAGTTTGACGTTGTTAAGAAACGCCGAACAAATCACTCTGCGATAAACGATGGTGATGTTTCTTCGTTGAACTTTATCAGCCACTTGAAGAAGCACCACTCATCATGGTGTACTCTGAATTGGATTCGCTTAGAGATGTTATGTTTGTCGTGTGGCTTGAGGAAGTTGCATATCCTGTTATAAGTGGATAGATGATTAAATTGTACAACAATCGGAAGATATTAAAAGCGAGATAGATTCATCTGAGGAGATTTGTTCACATTGAACCTGTGGAATATGATTATATTACTGACCAGCGAATAAGAAAAATATTATACTGAAATTACTCTGCATTATTAGAAATAGACATCTAGAATGATTACCTCATTTCATTCATTTCATTTTATTTAGTAGACATCTAAACTGATAACACTGAATCAACAATTTGACGCCACAATGCACGGTTCGAGGCCGCATCTCTCCATCCTCGGATACGCCCCACGCTCGCCAAGTCGTTTTTGCACCTGGTCTGCCCATCTCGCTCGCTGCGCTCCACGCCGTCTCGTACCTGCCGGATCAGGAAGCGAACACCATCTTTGCAGGGGTTGCTGTCCGGCATTCTTGCAATATGCCCTGCCCATCGTACCCTTCCGGCTTTAGCTACCTTCCGGATACTGGGTTCGCCGTAGAGCTGGAGCGAGCTCATGGTTCATTCTTCGCCGCCACACACCGTCTTCTTGCACACCGCCAAAGATGGTCCTAAGCACCCGTCTCTCGAATACTCCGAGTGCTTGCAAGTCCTCCTCAAGCATTGTCCATGTTTCATGTCCGTGAGTGGACAACCGATCTTATTAGCGTCTTGTACATGACACATTTGGTGCGGTGGCGAATCTTTTTCGACCGCAGTTTCTTCAGGAGCCCATAGTAGGCCCGACTTCCACAGATGATGCGCCTTCGTATATCACGACTAACGTTGTTGTCAGCCGTTAGCAAGGATCCGAGGTAGACAGATTCCTCGACCACCTCGAAGGTATCCCCGTCTATCGTAACACTGCTTGCCAGGCGGGCCCTGTCGCGCTCGGTTCCGCCCACAAGCATGTACTTTGTCTTTGACGCATTCACCTGACCAGTCAACTTTCGTTGCTTCACGTTTCAGGCGGGTGTACAGTTCTGCCACCTTTGCATATGTTCGGCCGACAATGTCCATGTCATCCGCAGAAGCAAATAAATTGACTGGATCTGTTGAAAATCGTACCCCGGCTGTTACATCCGGCTCTCCGCATGACACCTTCTAGCGCAATGTTGAACAACAGGCACGAAAGTCCATCACCTTGTCTTAGTCCCCGGCGCGATTCAAACGAACTGGAGTGTTCGCCCGAAATCTTCACACAGTTTCGCCGAAATCTTCACACAATCAGCCTGATAAGTTTCCCAAGGAAGCTGTTCTCGTCCATAATTTTCCATAGCTCGACGCGGTGTATACTGGCGTATGCCTCCTTGGAATCAACGAACTGGGACCCTGGTATTCACGGCATTTTGAAGGATTTGCCGTACAGTAAAGATCTGGTCCATTGTCGAGCGGCCGTCAACGAAACCGGCGATAACTTCCCACGAACTCGTTCACTAATGGTGATAGACGACGGAAGATGATCTGGGATATCACTTTGTAGGCGGCATTAAGGATGGTGATCGCTCCAAAGTTCTCACTGGTTCTCTTTTCGCCTTTCTTGTAGATGGGGCATATAACCCCTTCCTTCCACTCCTCCGGTAGCTGTTCGGTTTCCCAGATTCTGACTATCAGTTTGTGCGGTAAGTGGCCAGCTTTTCCGGACCCATCTTGATGAGCTCAGCTCCGATACCATCCGTACCAGCTGCTTTATTGACCTTTTGCTGTTGGATGACATCCTTAACTTTCCTCAAGATGGGGGCTGGTTGGCTTCCATCGTCCGCTTCTGAACTGACGTAGTCATCTCCTCCACTGCCTTGACTTTCACTGCCTGTACTCTCAGCGCCATTCAGATGTTCCTCGTAGTACTGCTTCCACCTTTCGATCACCACACGTTCGTCCGTCAAGATCTCCCATCCTTATCCCGGCACATTTCGGCTCGCGGCACGAAGCCTTTGCAGGATGCGTTGAGCTTCTGATAGAACTTGCGTGTATCTTGAAAACAGCACAGCTGTTCCATCTCCTCGCACTCCGCTTCTTCAAGCGGCGTTACTTCTCCTGAAAAAGGCGGGTCTGCTGTCTGCGCTTCCGTCTATAACGTTCCACGTTCTGCTGGGTACCTTGCTGCAGCGCGACTACCGCGCTGCGTCCTTCTCCTCCAGAATCTGTCTGCACACTTCGTCGAACCAATCGTTCCGTCGACTTCGACCCATATACCCGACGTTTGTTCTCCGCTGCGTCGTTATTGGCTCGCTTTGACTGTATTCCAGCGGTCCTCAAGAGGGCCCATCAGGCTCACCCTCTTCCGGCAACGCTTCCTCGAGATGCTGCGCGTATGCAGTGGCGACATCAGGTTGCTTCAGTCGCTCTAGGTCGTACCGCGGCGGTCGTCGGTACCGAACATTGTTGATGACGGACAGTTTTGGGCGCAGTTTAGACCCACTTTACTCAGGAATCGTAAATTGCCGGTCAAGAATAAACTTGATCCAAATTCCCAGCTGTCTTTAGTTGTGTTGAGGCTAACCTGCCTAGCAGACCTACACACAATCAACGGACTGTCATCTATAAGTACATCTGCAAGCCAATCCTGGTCTTCCGCTATTACATGCTAGCAGCTATCTACCGCGAAGGCAATCCACCAGAGATTCTGACAGGAATGTTCCAGAGAGTCCGACGGGAATGATCCAGGGATTCCAAATCCTCCCGGGATGTCGACAGAAAACTATCAGGGGTTTCGACGGTAATATTGCAGGGATTCGGACGAGAATGTTCAAGGGGTTGGAATAAGAATCTTCTAGGGATCTTCCATCCTTCGGGAAATCCGACGGGAATGTTTTAGGAATTTCATTGAGAATTTTCTAGGGATTCCAAATGGAATCCTCCAGGAATTCCGACAGGAATGTTTCAGGAGATTTAACGTGAATGTTTCAGGGATGTAGAAGCAAATCGTATAAGAATTCCAAAGCAATCTGTTGAGAGATCCCGAAGCAAATCATCGGGAGGGACTTCAAAATAATCCTCCAGGGATTCCAGGGAGAAGAATTCTCCAGCGGTTCCGAAGGAAATTCTTTAGGGACATTGAAGCAAATCGTTGAGGGATTCCGAAGAAAATTGTCAGAGGGATTCTGATAGTCAAGGAATCCCGCTGCAAATTTCCGAATGCTTCCGGGGAATTCGGAAGCAAATCAACGAGAGATTCTGAAGCAAATCCTCTATGGATTGTGAAGAGTATCTCCCACAGATTCCCAAGGTATCCCTCAACGAAATCGAAAGGAATCCAGTGTGAACTATTTTGGAGTCCAGTTGGAATGCTTTGATGGTTCTGAAAGGAATTCTTCAGATATTTCAATGCGAATTCTTCTCGGATCCTGATGAGAATCCTTCTTGGATGCTGATGGTTATTGTGAAGATTATCATGTTACTAGGCAAGCGGAAGTTTGCTGGAAAACTGTCACTCCAGTTCGTGATGGATGAACACATGTCTTTGACTGCTGCCGAAGTACCACGATTGCTCCGATTGATATTTTAGGGGCTCTCTGTTGTTGTTCATATCAAGCTCACTTTGATGCTTTCAAATCAATTAAGCAAAAATGTTTTTTCGGCATGCAGTCTTTGAAAGTAAGCTGAATGCAGAAAAATCCCTTCCTGCTTGAACATAAACCATTAGACTACAATAATTATGAAATCAATTAGATATTGCCTTTTCATAATTAACTCCAAGGAATCTTTTTCAGAAATGAGAAACAAGCTCATTTGTCTTCCACTAATTTCATTATGATTTTTCAGATATCCATTATCCTATATGTAAAAAATTAATATCACTGCGAACTAACTTTTCAAATCCAAGGGGGGCTAATTTTTTTTTCTTGTGAGGGCTAAGCCCTCCTAGCCCCCTCTTCTTTACGCCAAAGCAAAACCCTCAGATGAGGATACGATTAACGATTAACCACTCTGTGACGAAGGAGAGAAACCTTTATCGGTGAAAGTCAATCATCATGGCGATGGCAATGCGCCACGATTAAAATCCTTGGTAATATTGTGCGTAGAAAAATTGCCTGTTTTCTAATTCTGTCTTTTCTCAGCATATTAATGTAACATACGTTTTCAAACCAATGTCTGCAGATTTCTTTTCAAACTGCATGATTAGAACGGTCTTTTGTATTTACCTTCAATTCATAACAGTCTATTGCATTTTCAATCCATATTTACCTGGAAGGACAAAGAAATAGAGATATTAGTTTATTTCTTACATAGTTATAAGAAAGGCTGAAAAATAGGAACAACTTTGATTATTTGGAGCGATTTATATTTGGAATAAAATATTCAGTTTTATATACTGGGTGTATGAAAATTGAATCAATAAAATTAATACAATAATACAGTCTTAAAATCTCTTTTTGGCGCATCAAAAGCCAGACAACTGAACAAAAAACAGTGATTCAATTTTTGTTGTATTCTGAAAAGAGTATAAAAAACAATTCCGGTTTCTTTTGAGTTTTTGCTCTCATGTATTTTCAAAATAACGAAATTTGCAAAATTCCGACAAGGTACATCGACAATGACAGCATTGTTCACCTTAAAGCAAAGATCCAACCCTCATTGGCGTAGATGAAAATGTATCAGATTCACGGAATCACGCTGATAGCAATATGAGAAGACAGATTTCGGTGCATTTTGGCCCTGACACACGGTCCAATATTGGCATGAATACCTTGTTTTGCGACAGTTATGCCCATTGCAGATGGACCTTCCTTAGCCGTGCGGTAAAGATGCGCAACAACAAAAGCGAGACCATGTTGAAGGTTGCTGGGTTCGATTCCCGGTCCGGTCTAGAAAATTTTCAGGATGGAAATTTTCTCGACTTCCTAGGCATAGAAACCTTATGATATACAGATACAAAAATGGTAACTTGGTTTAGAAACCTTGCAGTTAACAAATGTAGAAGTACTTAATGAACAATAAGCTGCGAGGCAGCAATTTCCCAATATAATGCCAATAAGAAGAATTAGAAGAAACTAAGAATAATGTTCTTACCAAAGGACCTTCTGACAAAGTCTCTGACACTCATGGTGTTATGAACCGGTGACTAAAGCTCGACGAACTGAGGTGATGTCTGTATGTGTGTGTAAGTATGTGCAAATTTGTGTAGAGCACACCTATTGAAACATAGCATCACCTGATTTACTCGCAACCAGATTGCATTCGACGGGAATGCTTGTTGGTTTTGCTATCTTAGAATTGGCCTGGTCGGACCTTACATTTCAGAAATATTGAAAAATCATTGTTTTTTCCTTCGGAAAAAAAAATCAAAATGGGATTTTTTTTTCAAATGGTGGTAATTAATGCAAACAGGGTATAAGCAATAAATATGTATAAAATTTCCCCCTAATAATGGAATATTTCCATGCACAATTAAAAAATTCCACAAAACAAAAAGCAAAAATTGCAATAATAAAAAAAAGTTTTTATGAAGAAATAAAAATGGTCCATAGAAAAAAAATACAAAATTTCCATAAATAAATCAATATTAGCAATAAAAAAAAGCGGGCTTAGTGGTCATATGGCTACCATTGCTGCCTAATACGCAGGAAGTCATATGGGTTCAATCCCAGTCCCGTTCCACATTCCTCCTACTTTGTATCTTTCTAAATATTTCTCATGTTCTAGCAATAGCTAACTTTCATACCGTTTCCATCTTCTGTCCCTATACCTACAACTTGATTAGTTCTAGCAGGTAACTGTTAGAATTCGAATTGAGCGAAAAAGTTCGTTTCGGCATCCGATTAGAATACTACACCACCCTTTCATAACTATCACATTAGCAACCCGTTAACCAAGACGAACCTCTGCTACAAAACCTGAGCCCCAAGATTCCAATAAAATTCCGCAGGAACTCGTGGCGAGTGCAGAGGTGTTCACAACTACAGTGGGCAGTGACTGCATCATCAATTCCTTCCATCCCGATTGACCGTGAGGAAGCAACCCAGCTCCGTTATCGACTATCAAAATACTAGAGCTCTCGGACTGTGCACATTGAGTTGGAGAAGCAAATCCCATACTTCCATCCATTGGTTCTTTGTGCAATTGCGATTGTTCTGGTTGATCACGGAGTATAACTACGTAATGCACGGTCATCTTGCTCATATCATAAATAAATCAAAATTAGCAATAAATAATTACAAAATTTTCCACCAAAATAAATATTTTTTCACAAAATTAAAACTTTTCAGAAAATAATTAATAAAAGCAAGAAAAATAATAAAAGTCCCACAAGAAAAACAAAAAAGCATTGAAATGGATTTAATTTTCCATGAACAGTACACGCTTTTAAAGAAGTGGTTATCTATGGAAAAATGCCTTGAGTTCTATTGATTTTCATATTTTTATTAGAAATTTTCATATTTTTATTGCTCTTCATTGATTTTTTGTGGAAGTTTTAAATTTTACGTGGAGAATAATATTTATTTTGTTGAAAATTGTAATTATTATTGCTAATAATTATTTATAAATTGTATTTATTTCTGCAGAACATTTCGACTAGATTATGGAAAATTCTGCTTTTATAATTGCAATTTTTGCTTTTGTTTTGTAAGAAATTTCTAATTGTTTATGAAAGTTTTTCATTCCTAAGGGAAATTTTGCTTATACCCTTCTTTTTTATTTGGCAATTGCTTATTTTCTTAAGAAAACTTTTTTTTGTAGTTTTTATTTTAGTCAAATTCTGCTTCTAGAGTTGCTATTTCCAATTTTTACTCATTGATGGAAATTCAACATTTATTATTTGAATCAACTTTTGATTTTTGCAATTTTTTATGAAAATTATTCATTTCATTAACTTATCTTCGTAAAAATTGAGTTTAGGGAGTGGAGCGTAATTCCGTTAGGTACCAAAATAACTGAAATATTGGGATTAGGAGATTGTATTTGACATGTTTAAATGGCACTGGTAGTTTAATATGCCCAGCACACTCGCTATAAAGATTGAATAAAAAGAAAAATATCATCGTTGTGAAGATGGATTATTTGACCAAAAGAAGTCATTCATTCGACTCAGAAAGGTATCAAGTCAAATTCTATTTAGCCGAAAACTAATTAGATTAGAAAATACCCACTTGGTCCAACGCTTTTGAGTAGAAATGTCATCAATCAACTGGAAAGTTCATTCGACCAGGTAATGACAAAAGAGCTCGTCGACCTCGAAAACTCGTTGTGCTGAAATGTAATGCGCCGAACAATTCATTTTAGACGAACGGATGGAGTTGATCAGAATGATCCAAAATATCGTTTCGCCGCCACAATTTAATCTCGGAGATGGTCCGAGCATGTTTTTGGACCCACTTTCCAGTGCGAGTGAGAATTGGAAATTGAAGAAATAAATGAGAAGTGAGAAGATAGAAGTCATACAAGTTAGAAGTAAGGAAGGAACAAACTGAAAAGCACCAATGAAAAAGGAAAGAGATTTCTTAATCTTTTACTTCTCTTTTCCAACTTTTTACTTTTACCTGAGTGAGAGGTGAGACGTGAAGGTGAGTACTCCATCGCAGCCTCCACTTTTCACTATTCATGTCTCACTGTGAGAAATGAGAAGTGAAAAATAACCATTGATAAATAAGGAGTAGAGTACCGCAAGAATGAATTTTCTACCACACACCTCCTCATTACAACTTATATTTCCTTCAACAATATCTTAGAAGCTTATTACACGATCAGAAATACATTTATAGAACGAGTCTGTTGCTCAACATGTAAGATTCATAGCTCTGTGGAGTTAAACAGCAGCATATAGAAGAACGAATTGAGTTGGGTAGTTGGGTTTCCAAGCCTAGCTAATTGGAGTATATGCTAGTTATGTACCACTGCTGCCGGTATGGATGTACGAAGTCTGAGGGATTTGTTCCTAATGATGAATTAAAGGACTAGTTGTGAAAGATGAATGATGTGCGTTGATTCATGTAATGATTCTGACGTTGAATCGGGTTAACTAGAAAGTGATGGTGAAGATAATTCGCACATACAAGGGAAGCCAAATGACAATTCAGAGACAACATTTTCAAAACGGCTTTATCTGCTTTTGTAAAACAAAGATCAAACGACGATTTGAGTTCAAGATCTGATAGCTCTTCCACGCAAACCAACTTTTCCATCAACAGCTAAGCGGAAGCCTTCACCTACCTACCATCGTCGTTTGAATCTTTGTTCACAAAGAAAGCAGATAAGTCGTTTTGAAAATTTTCAATCTTGAATATGAAAAGCACCAGAATAAATACATAGCGTAAGTTGTAAGAAATCAGATTGTTAAAAATGGAAATAGAAAATCATAATCATAGCCGTTCGCCGAAACGATCCCATCCTGCCAAACGATCTTTTTCTGCTAAACAACTTGAAATTTGGCCGGCTAATATTCACTGTGACCCCAATAATCACCTAGATATCTTTTACCAAATTTCAGCCAGATGGTTTGATTTCGGACATAAATCTTTATTGATCAGACGCTTCTTCAAAGGAATTCGGTAAGTGATTTTCACCTAAATAACATATCCGGCAACAGTTAACTTTCAGTGAAAACAACTTTCGGCCAATAATGCCCTTCTCCAGTCGTATCTGTCAAGATTAATGAAGAAATGAAGTGAAAGAGAGATTGTGAGATTTGTAACGCCTTAGAAGTATAGAACTTTTTGTAGCTGAAAATTTTAAAGAGATAAGCGAAAGTTAAAATAAAGCAGATCAAATCCACCTAGCGTTAGCTGGTGCTCAAAATAGCACTTTAGGGGATAGATTTTACTTTTCCACATCAATTCATATGTGCATTTGCGAGATCATTTGAGATACATTGCAGCAATCTCCGAAAAGAAAATTTTTTTTTTTCGTTTTTGAATTTTTTCCCAAGGAGGGACCCTCGGCAAAAAACAATGTTTTTCTAATAACTTTGGAATGCAATGACCGATCAGGCTAATTTTTCAATAGGAGTAACAACTACACCGCAATCAGCGTCCGACTGCCACTTGTTGCGAGAAAAACCGTTGAATAATGTAAAATAAGTACCAATAAATTATCTAATCTCACATGCACTACACACATACAGACCATCACCTAAATTCAGTCGAGCTAGGTTTAGTTGGCCCATATAACTCTACTTGGTTCTCCGAGGCCTTCTATCAAAGTTTCAGCTTTGGGTGATCCTATAAATGCCAAAGAAAACTGATTTGGGTCGTCCTTTAGTTATGTAAAAGATGTGCCTACTCTTAGGGAAAGTTGGCCCGATTTGAGTGCGCTATGGAATCAGGCAGAAACAAAGAAATATAATATTACGCATTACGAGGGTGAGAATCCTAGAAAATTCAAAAGCGCCTCCAATTAATGCATTTTCCAGGTTTTTGATCTCAAGAAACGGCTAAATGTTAATTTGTGACATGTTTTGTTTATATTTCTCATTGTATCACATTGGCCTTGTAAAGGCAATCTAAAGTAAAACAAGGACGAAAAGGTTACGCCATATGAGCTCAATATTAACCCCACTTCCTTCAACTGATCAATGGGAGTTGTGGAACTTGCCTTTGAATGTGGTGGGGTTTTGACAGCGAAGCTCTGGTGACCTTCGCTACAAGCTGCTCTATCAATACCAGGACGATCATTCGCCATCTCGGTAGCACCACCTAAGCCTCCATTGAATTATTTCGGTAAATGCTAAACCGTAAACATCCTGAGAAACATAGGACGCCTATCATCTAATTACGTTGCACTGGCTCGCAAATGGATACTCAAGTGCATTTCGCATATGATTTTGGTCCAAAAAATTGGAAGAATATTTGTGAAATAGCAATTATAATAAATTTGTGGAAACGAAGTTAAAAAAAAATGCAAATCAATCTATTATGTTTAAATTGGAACTCCTTTACGAGGATAGCCAAAGCACAGCCCTCCAACGATAAAGAAAGAATCTGTCCAGATTCAGTTAGCACTTGATAAAACAAACTTATTACGAACAAAATGTTCCCTAAGACATAAAACCTCATGAAACTACATGACATTCTTCTAAATTTTATGAACTTTTTCTCAATGGTTTGAGCACTGAAACTTTTCACCGTCTTATAGACCAATCCTATACATTTCCAGGTAATTTGACGCACCGACAGGGTGGTGATAATAATCAGAATGCCCACGATATCTTGTACTCGTGTAGGTACGCTTATTTAACTTTTTTCGGAAGCTTCATGACAGTTGTTTTGTTATCATATTCAATCTAACGCACTTTTGCAACATGAATTGTTCTATGCAGGGATTTGCCATCTGCATCATTATTTCCGCATGAAGCTATCCAAATTTTTCTTTTTCCTCATGCCTAGTACATTTGCCTCTCTACATCTCGATATTGAAGGAACCATTGAGATAGGAGAGATCCGAAGAATGAAAGGAAAGGTGAAATGAATCCTACAAAAATGAATGCTAGATCAAAAAAAACTCGTTGCTATGAAAGAATGACCTTCGAGCAAATGTCGTTTTCCTGTTTGTCTTTGTCCAAATATGTAATTTGATGTAAGTAGAAGAAAGTCGACTGTAAAATTCACTACTTTATTGTACCTTTGCCCAATAGATACGTATTTGGACCTCTCAACTTAATTGCACAGCCGTCTTCAGTGCAGCAAGAGTACAAGGCACAATCTGATGCTTATGACGAGTGGGCGATATCCATTAAAAGCCCAAATGGTACTGCTTATAAACAGAATATTTTTCCACGTTTACATGTTCATCCAGAGGATCTATACGCACCGAATGGAAACTTGAACAAATAAAGTGAGAAATACTTACTTATGGCGCTTAGTGCGATTTGGCAGAACTCCTGCTGCATTTTATGTCCCTAGCATCCGGTTATCCACCCGTTCCAGAACTTGTAGATCTGCCGCAAGGATCCTGAGGAAGAATGCGAGTAAATTTTCCTATTCAATTATAATGAGGTGAATGTTGCAAGGAGAGTTGCTGATTTTTCAAAGTTTTGAAAGGATTTACTTTCGAAGTCATATTGCCTTTGTTTTGAGGTATTTAAGCACAGAATCAACCGCAAGCTATTAATGGCTGAAAATCTGTCATCGTTTCATCTCCACCACTTTCGCGAAAACCTGTCTGATGTGAATTCAATAAAAGTAGATTAATATATATTTTTGTTGGTTAACATTTTTAATACAGTGATGATATTTTGATGTTAAGTGACTTTTCATGACTTGAAATTTGCGTTATTTGTATAACAAAACTTCTGATAATCCAACTGTGGATGAGGCACCCAACAGCTGTTTATGATTATTGGCCGGAGAAAAATAAGCGAAAAAACAATTTGGAGGCATAGCTGCAGCTTACACGACTTACACTTGAACAAAATTGAAGTTCATCAAATTGTTATGCTAAAAATGATCAAGACGGATTTTTATATACAAATTAAAGGTTAGCCAATATGACTGCTCAATGAAGGATTAGGCAGCATTATATTCTCATCTGTAACCCATCAGAAGAACATCTTCGAGTGGGCAACTGCTTCCAATCCAGCAAACCAACTGGTTTAATAAGAAAGGATGAAAAAGATCGGCGATCAATCGTTGATCTTTTTTCATCATATAAACGTTCGCTCGAAAATTAGAACTCAATATTTCATTTCCGGTTCTATTTTCTATTCTACCCACATCCATCCAGGTGACAACTTATTCAACCGATACAGGAAGTGACTTATTCTCTTCCCGGCACTTTTACTTCGAGAAGGTGAAGCATTTGTAATTCAATTTGAAATAAGAATGATAAAAATGCATACCGTCAGATTTTCGCAGAACACTGCCAGGCCAGCAGATACAAATAATAAATGTTGAGTTGGAGGAAAGGCAGATACCCTATCCAACAAGCCAACTTGAAGTGAAACGCTTGTCCAGTGAATATAATTAGGGTGTCAAGGTGAAATGGCCAAATGAAGGTGGGTTTGTTAACGAATTAGGTAAAAAATGTCAATAACTTTACAAAAATCTAAAAATCAAGCAATTTCTAGCACTTGATATAATGGATCATAATATTTATTATTTGCGATTTGATGTAATTAGAAAGAAGTTACATAATTATGATCTAGAACTACGTATCCATTATTTTCTATGTTTTATCGTATATATTTTTACCCAAAGACAAAATTGTTGACAGTTAGGAGGAAATAAATTTGTTGAGAAGAAGAACTTCAAGAAGAAGAAGCTAAGGAAGTTTTTTATAAGTTTTTCTGAAAGAGAATGTTTGTTTATTGCCAAATCAATGTGTACTTCCTTTTTTCCTTACCCTAGTCTCCACATTGCTTTTCGGCTTCAGGTCTTTTCATGTCAGAAACATATCTTGTTTTACGCTTTTTTAAGCAATTTCCAAGCTCAATTAATGAAATGGTTGCCAATTGTCGAAGTACATTCGATGGTGAACTTCGCAGGAACCATAACGCCGACAGGGTATAATGCTGTAAGGATTACTATCACTGGAAGTGTCACATTGTTCGTTTCAAGAATGTTCTCCGATTTTGGGTTGTGCTTAACGGAGTATTTCAGTGCAAGAGAAGTAATTATGTGTCGGAAATAGGAAGGTAATAGATTGTGGAAATTAAAGTTTCCAGGAAAGGCAATTTTCCAGAGGCATTATGGCAGTAAGATTGAATGATGAACTAACTCCCAAGGAATTAGACAACTCGAGTTAGAGGCGAAAAAGTTTGTGGAATTAATATATAACGCTTCGTATCACAGACTCCAGCTGGTTGCAAAGTTGATTATCGAAGTACATTCTGTTTGTTGTTGTGAAAATAATTATGTAATGCAAGAATTGCTGCAAAACTAAGTCCACGTTGTGTAACAAGTTTTGCATACATTTTGGCATTACGATTCAAACTCGTTATACAATAAAGCAATGACAATAGGATTTATGATTACAGATTTATTTCAACGATTCGTTTAACTTTTTGGTTCAAGAAGCAGCATCAACTAAGAAGAAGCATAATATGCATGACAGGGGACAATACTACCATTACCGCCAGGTATCCAAAAGATAAAACGATTCGGTGGTGGTTTCCTTGGTTTTTAAGATAACTTCTCTTAACAGTAGATGAAACTCACTGATTGCACGCGCTTGAGAATATTCAACACATCTCATTATCAGAGTAAAAAGTGCTGTTACGCACTACTTAACTTTTTCTTCTTGGCTTATCTGGTTCAGATTATTTTCCTAACGTTGGAAATCTGAATTGATAGTGATGTCACTTTATATTACAAGGAGAAAGCCTAGGCAGCTCGTTCTTCCGATTATTTGGTTAGCGTTGATTGTCTGCTTTAGATTTTGTCTACCAAAGAAGAAGGGCATTTGTTGTCAACTTAAACGCTTTTGTTGTTTGGGAGACAGTTGATTTAGCATAGAACAATTAAATCTCAACTGGAAAACTACGCAGAAGATGTTTAGTCAAAAACTTCTTTGGAATAGATGTTTTATGACTCGATATCGACTCATAAAACAAATTATGCCATATTTAAAAAATATTTTTACCTGGGGATACACATATGAGTGGTCCCTTCAAAGCAGCTTCCAGAAAAATTTGCTTTTCGTCATCTCGATATTTCCAGCATGAGTCGATGAATTCACTAATATCGACTCCATGGAGGTTTGACTGCATTCAAAGTAGCTTGAACTGATCAGACTGCCAACAGGATTTCTGGAAGCATGTATGATGTGCAAGAGATACTCGAGTTCCTGTAAAATATGCTATGAAAGGATTTACATACCAGGTCCCTAGTTATTTAGTAACCAAATGCGTAGAGATATTTGTCACGATTTGATATTAAATATAAATAAATAAATGATAAATTTTATCACATAAAACATAAGGCAAAAACAGTAACTTGCTTTGAAAATCTCATGGTTATTATCATGCACACTAAACTTATTGCGACAGCAAATATCCAAAGTCAGAAGTATGTACGGTGTCCAAATAAAATGATTGTTGCACTGATTTATATTTGGTAATCTTGTTGTTGAACTTTACCTTAATGCTCATTGGCATAAAAAATTCCGACTGTAGCAAATCTTCTGAATCATTTAAAAGCTGGAAAGAAAAACGCCAATCGGTCTTCCTCCAGTAACTCAAAATGCACCAATTTTGTCGCTCTGAGAGGATTTTGATTCGATTGCTAGCGAGATTCCTCGTCGAAAATGTGAAGCTTTTCTGCAGTGAAATCTTATTTTCACAATTCAATATCCGCCTCCCGAAGGAACCTTGGAGACACCATTGCTAGACACACAGGAATCTCATTTTTCCAGCGCCGTTGAACACTCACTTTTTCTAAATCATCCGACTTCAGAAGAAACTGGGAGAATGCGGGAAACTTTTTCGCCATAATGATTGCCCAGTAATCTTGCTTCGCCGCTTGAGAGATGTATTTCATTTTGGTAGCTTGTCAGACAGCCACCAGAAGCCCCTCCGAGCAGCGGAAGAGAAATTGGAATTGGGAATAGAAACAAATCAAATTACAAAGACAGTATATTTTCGCTTCGATTGCTGCCTGCAAGGAGGCTACAAATTCTGTGCAATTTCAGTCCACCACTTCATAAAAATCATGGAAAGTCATCGAAGAAAATTGCTGTATTGAACTTACAATTGGCTACCACAAAAGCCGTTAAGCCATGTCCCTGGTCGAAGTCAGCATGCCATGAATATTTACCGAAAGTTTATCCTTAAAATTTATTTAATTTATTCAATCACCAAGCTTGAATTACCGACCGAGTGAAAAAGTTCAAATTTAGACTCTCCCTCGTTCCGATATTCGCGCGTTTGCCTTACCGGAGTAGGTCCACAGGGATATGGAAAGGCGTAATCTCTAGGTCTAACTTTTTTTTACGTCTTAGGTTCTCATTAAAGAAGTTCTTATTGGGGCAATAAGCCACTCTTAATATTGGTCTGACTCCAGCAAGCAGGGCAAAAGTTCGGAATAACCGCGTCAACATCCAGTTGCCTGCAACCAGAGTGGTTACAGAACATCTCGTCACCCGACGCGACGGAAGGGTCCGACACTGTAGCACTGGTGACGACTTGACGACGGAGATGGGAATTGAGCTCCAGGGCAAATAATCTGCACGCGAAAGAAGTCGGTTTCCGGGTGGTAGGAGTGGAGTGGAAGTGAAAGTTTCCCCTTACTAAGAATAAATCAAAATGTCTGTTATAATACCCAATGTTGACGATCGATTTTTGTGTGTTAGAGCGTATTGGAATATCAGTCTTTAGTTAATTTACCTAAGAACATAAAAACACCACACTTAATTTGCATCAACCTTTGTTTGAGAGAAGTGCATGTATCCAGCACAAAATTTTTTGAGAAAACAATAAAACACTGCTTTTTTGAACAAATCAGCTGGAACCGAGTCTTTCTATTTCTTTGGAGTACAGATCAATGGTTGTTGTGCAAAATCCAACACCCCTGGAGGGCCCTCAGGCACTTCAATTTCAAAAACCTTAAGCAGTGCTCAATAATTGTTCTTCTAGGGGAATTGCGTATTACATATATGTGGTTTCTCTATCAAAACAAAACAAAATCATGCATTCCTGAATTCAAATTTTGTTTTTCGTATTTTTTTTGTAGAATATTTATTTTTGGGCGAGGATTTAGAATATATAAAAATCGCTTTTTGCCCAAAAGGTTACATATACAGTTCTCAAACAATTGGTTTCAAAATTAAGTATTTTGGGTTTTGTGTATATAAATAAAACATTTCCCATTGAAAAATATGAAATTGCCAATAAAGAAATCAGTTTAAAACGAATTAAAAATGGAAAATTTTCCATAAAGCAAAGGGTAAAAGAGGTCAGGGAAAGGGTCGTTTTAGCCAGAAACCCCATTCGACCGGAAGCCATTTGGTCGAATGCCGCGCTAGACTCGTACAGACCATCAGGCCGAAAGCCATTTAGCCGAGGCGGTCATTTGGTTGAATAAAACATTTTGGCCGGAGAATGAAATATGTTGGCCGCATTGTGAACAATTAGTGCCGAAGATGGGGCATTTGGCGCATGAATTCGTCATTTTACTAACAGGTCATTTGGCAAGTGATGAAAAGTAAGTTATTGAAAGGAAAGAGTCTCGCTACCCATTGCTTATTTCCCACTTCTCGCCCCCCATTTCTCGCTTATCACTTCTCACTGCATGAAGTTAGAAGAGCAAAATGAGAAGGGAGACGCCTCTTTTCTCACTAATAACTTCTTACTTTTATTTCTCCATTTCACAATGACAAAGCATTCGGCCAGGTGATCTAGCTGGCCGACCAGCCTTCCCGACCAAATGGCCTATTCAGCTAAAGGACCTATTCACCGTGATCTATTCATCAAACCAGCCTTTTTCGGTGAGATGACCTATTCAGCCAAACGACATTTTTCAATAGCCAAAGTGCATATTCGGCCAAAATGAGATAAAGAACCTCTCCTCTTCTCACTCATCTACTTCTTACTTTTTATTTCTCACTTTTCACTGTGAAAAAGCCGAAATGTGAGACGTCAAATGGCATTCGGCCAAATGACCTGTTCCCAGCTATATGACCCACACTTCTATTAAATGACTTTCGATCTAATGGTCTGTTTGACCAAATGGTAATTATGTTCATAAACAACTTTTATTAGTGGCGCTTCGATTGATGGCATTTTAGCCGCAGTGTTGTGGGCTTGACTTTTCCCAACAATACAAAATGTCCATTGGACATTCGAATAATAACCGCTGTATGACTGACTATCCAAAAACACTCATTGGACCGGTAGTTCTTTACGGACTGAGACCTGGACGGTGCTCATGGAGAACCAACATGACCTTGAAGTTTTCGAAAGAAAAGTGCACATACCTGCCATCTGCGTGAAGGGGTTCAGATGGTGGACGGTATGTGGGGAGGCAGATGCAGGGGTTTACATCAGCTGCTGGGAACATCGTGTCGTTTACACCACAAAAATCGGTTGACTGTGGTGGACCGGATGCAATATGGAGAATGTCGGACAGTAATCCGGTGAAAATGGTTCTCGACAACGATCCGACGGGAACAAGATGGCGAGGTACGTAGCGAGCAAGGTGGATTGATCAGTGCGTGGTTGGCCATAGACCGAGCTGAATGGAAAATACTTGTTTGCACTGCACTACCCAGTCAACACAATATCGTATATGATGCCGTATCAGATGCTAAAGTGGAGGCGGTATAGGTATGTACTTCCCCATACAACATGTTCTTATATCACCTTCACTTTAGCATCTTATGTTGCATCATATACGATTTTGTGTTGACTTGGAGGCTACTTAGTGAATGTCTGAATTCCAAGTAGTTCTTGTTGTTTTCATGGGTTTCAGTTAGTTCACACGCTACATAGAGTCAAGGCTTACAGATCAACCTTCGTAACGGAGGCATTTACTGAAGAAATAACAAGTTTGTTACCCCATCTTGGAATTTGTTTGCTTTCCAAGTAGTTTTTGTAGTTGTTTTTGGTCACAGGTAGACTAAGAACTCCATAGAGTCAAGGTCTGCAGATCAACCTCTGTAACGCAGGCAGTTATTGAATCATAAACAAGTTGTGTGACTCCACCTTGGTATATGATTGCTCCCCAAGTAGTTTTTGTTCTCATTGGTACGAAAAACCGAGGAAAAGTTTAGTTTCAGGACTCTAAAACGGTAGTGTTTGGAATATGAGTCATGTTCGGGATTTGAGTCAGAACGGTATCACATTTGAAACAGGCTAATAGATGTTTAGTTATTCTTATGGCCTAAAGTTCTTACTCCATGGTTTGCTTGGATGACAATGAACATATGCAAAGGTCGTATTCCATTCTATGTGCTACAAAGGGCATACACAGCCAAAGTCGGCATCGAAGGAATCAGAAATATCAAGATGTGGAAAAGAAAATCCTTAGTAAGCTTTTTAAAAGGACCATCACAGTAGTTCAGACAATATTTTTAATACGGTACGATTTGGATCCATACGTCGTTATAGAGTCAAAGAACATTTTGAAACAGGCCAAATTATTTCTGCTTGCGTAAATCTTATGGCACTTCTTCTTCTTCTTTTTATTGGCATTACATCCCCACACTGGGACAGAGCCGCCTCGGAGCTTAGTGCTCATTAAGCACTTCCACAGTTATTAACTGCGAGGTTTCTAAGCCAGGTTACCATTTTTGTATTCGTATATCATGAGGCTAGCACGATGATACTTCTATGCCCAGGGAAGTCGAGACAATTTCCAATCCGAAAATTGCTGGGATTTGGTGATTACGAAAATATGGTCTTGACGCAGCTCCACCCCAGTACCCTGAATTCAAATAGGACACTTCCCCGAAATTCATTACCCCAAATGCATTTCAAATCTTAAGTTTTCCATAATTATTTCCAACATCCACAGATACCAACAAATCGTAGAATGACAATCTGCAAAGATATTTTTATTCTTCGTATAGATTCTGATCAACCATTTTTTTTATTTTTCTCTTAATTAACTTTTTAAAGGTTTTGTTCACACGACACCAAGGGGAAGGCTGTAGTCGGAATGTCCAACAACTTCCAGGAATTCATGGTATTGCCAGTTCCACGCTAACTAATCGATGTATAGTCTGAAGTGCGGACGACAGCCTCCAGTGGCAATGCAACTGGCAATGCAATTGCAGAAATTGGTATCATCCCGCTTGTATTGGAATACCATCAGACAATGATGTCCACTAGGCCGAAAGTTGTTTGGCCGAATATACCATTTGGGCAAACAGGCCATTAGGTCGAAAGTTATTTGGCCGAATGGGTCATTTGACCTGAAGGGTCGTTTGGTCGAAAGGGTCGTTCGGCCGAAAGGCTCATTTGGCCGAAAAGGTCATTAGACCGAAATGGTCATTTGGCCGAAAAGGTCATTAGACCGAAAGGGTCGTTTGGCCAAAAGGGTCATTGGCCGAAAGGGACATTTAGCCGAAAAGGTCGTTTGGCGGAATGGGTCATTTGGCCGAATGGGTCATTTGGCCGAATGGGTCATTTAGCCGAAAGGGTCATTTGGCCGAAAGGGTCATTTGACCGAAAGGGTCATTAGGCCGAAAGGGTCATTAGGCCGAAAGTGTCATTTGGCCGAGAGGGTCATTTGGCCGAAAGGGTCATTTGGCCGAAAGGGTCATTTGGCCGAAAGGCTCATTTGACCGAAAAGACCATTTGACCGAAAAGACCATTTGGCCAAATAGGACATTTGGCTGAATAGGTCATTTGAAATGTGAGAAATTATGAATGAGAAGAGAGATGTCTCACTTCTCACTCTTATTTGTTTTTTTCAAATTTTTTTTATGTGTTTTTTTTATGTGTACTTCTCACTCTTAATTTTTCTCTTCTCACTGTAAAAAGTGCGAAATAAATAGTGAGACGTCTCACTAGCCACTTCTCACTACTCACTTTTCACAGTGAGAAATGAGGAGTGAGAAGCAAAACATCTCACTTGACGTCGTGAGATGCGCTTCTCACTTTTTACAGCGAGAAGAGAAGCGCGAAGTGAGTAGTAAGACGTCTCACTACTCACTTTGCGCTTCTCACTTTTAACAGCGAGAAGTGATAAATAAGGAGTGAGAAGTGGGACGTCTCACTTCTCACTCTTCATTTATCTCTTCCCACTGTAAAATGTGAGAAGCGCGAAGAAACATTGGAAATAATTCCTTATATAAATGAACGCGCTCGCCCGATATAACAAAACTATGCCTATTTCTTGCTACGGGGGGAACTTACTACGAATAGAAGAGACCTTCTCATTCTAGATGCTTTTCGCCATGTCTTTTATATCACAGCAAAGGTTTACCGCCTGCTTTCCGTAAACTGCAGAAGCTACCTTTTTAGGTCTTTATTCTGTTAAACCACATGTTCCCCGTCGTAACGCTCCGCTTTGCCCCGCACACTCAAAGGACAATTTGTAACGGATCGCCGTCACGCTCCCACCGGTAGACAGTAGTTATTTTTGCATCCATCTCAAATGAAAAAAATGCAGTGTTCCTCTAAGGATTCCGATGAGAACCCTTTAGTGATTCCGACGGGAATGTCCCAGAGATTGCAACGGGAATGTTCCAGGGAATCCAATGAGAATCTTTTAGGATCTTCCATCCGCCAAGAATTCCGACGGGAATATTCTAGGAATTTCAATGAGAATGTTCCAGGGATGTAGAAGCAAATCGTCGAAGGATTCCGAAGCAAATCGTCAAGGGACTCCGAATGAATCCTCCAGGGATTCCGCAAAGAATCCTTCAGCGATTTTGGAGGGAATCCTCCAGGGATGTTAAGCAAATCTTAGAAGGATTTCGAAGCAAATCATCGAATGATTCCGAAGCAATTCGTTAAGGAATTCCAAAGCAAATCATTGAAGGATTCCGAGGCAAAACGTCGAGATACTCTGAATTAAATCTTCAAGCAAATCGTCGAAGCATTATGAGTTAAATCATCAATGAATTCCGAAGCAAATCTCCGGACGATTTCGAAACTAATTTTCGCACAACTGTGGAGGAATTCCGAAGCAAATCCTCTATGGATTCTGAAGGGTATCCCTATACGATAACGAAAGGAATCCAGTGTTAATTCTTCTGGAATCCGGTTGGAATACTTCGATGATTCTGGAAGCAATTCTTTAGAGGTTCCAATGAGAATTCTTCTCGAATTCTGATGGGAGTTACTCTCGGATCCTGATGAGAAACCTTCTCGGGTGCTGATGGGAATTGTGGAGATTATCATGCTGCTATGCCAACGGAAGTCTGCTAGAAACCTGTCACTCCAGTCCGTGATGGTTGAACACATGTCTTCGACTGCTGGCGAAAGACCAAGATTGCTTTGATGGATATTTTTTTGGCTCTCTGTTGTTGTTCATATCAAGCTACATTGATGCTTTCAAATCAATTAGATATTGCCTTCGAAAATTTATATCACTGCTAACCAACTTTTCATATCCTAGGAGGGGGGGAGGTGGTAATTTTTTCTAGGGAGAGCCAAGTCACCCCTAGCCCCCCCCCCCCCCTTATTGACACCAATGCCTGTTTTATACAGACCATACCAGTTTGATGAAACAAATCGCAACCGTTGAGTACTTGCGAGTTTTACAACTTGTCAAATAGCTATCAGCTCGGTAAATAAGTACGAATCGACGTTCAAGATTCTCGTAAAAAATTGTGTATTACTCGACTGGAGTCGGCTTGCTATTGGTTAATTCGTAAAACAAGTGTTTTTAATTCACATGAATTCTAAATAAACTTCTAATGATTTACATTTTTTTCCATTAAAATGAAGTACAAATTGAAATCATGACTGATTCGGAGTACAGGCTCATTCGGGGCGATAGCGTTCGGGGTACAGGCCCTCGAGGTAATGGTATTATGAATAATGGAATTATGATTGACGCATGTACCACTTTTGAAACATGCTGGTAGATCTCTGGTTACGCATGTAGACCTCAAGGCATTATTCCAAGGTTTCCTTGGATGACCCTTAACATATGCCATGAGTATATTCTATTCTATGTATCACAAAAAAAAAGATCCAAACTCCAGGAGCTTGTCGAACAAAATTAAATACTTGAAAATGGGGAAGAACTCCTTATCATACGGTAATCTTTCAACATCGATCCGGAAATGCCTTCAGTTGAACAGGTAGATCTGAGATTTCAACTCTATTGAGTTCTTGAATAACCTACACACTTAAACTAAATCGCCGAATTCGGTAAAATTTTACCGAAATCTCAACAGCAGAACTGTTCGGTAGATTATTTAACTGCTTTTCGGTGATTTTGACAGTTGGGCATTGGAAAAACTTATAAAAAAACTGTAAAATAAATCACCGAACACTTCTGCCGTTGAGATTTCAGTAAAATTTACCGAATACGGTGAAATGAGTTAAGTGTGAGTATACAAAGAATGGGATAAAACGGCTGAATATGTTTTAATCTATATTTATATGGGGTAGAGCGCTTGTGAGTTTGCCGAAATGCCTTCCGTGTTGGCTAGTCGATATGAGGTCAGAAATCCATGGAATTCTCGGATGACCAACAATATTTGAAAATAATGTCGTTTTCGGTTATTGCTGGGTCGAACCTAGTTCTGCCCCGGATCCGCTCTAACAGCTGTCAAAACGTTCGGTTATTCGTTCAGGTTGGATCGCGATCCGCACCAGATCCGAACCCAAATGAATGAGGTTCGCTCTGCCGATTTATCGAGATCGAACCTAGGTTCACCAATACATTCGAACACAAACTGTCAAACAGGTGTTTATGTTTACGCTAAAGGAAAATGAAAACATGAAAGACACGGAAGGGTGCGGATGGGTATTTGACTTTTAATCGTTTTTGTTTCATTTGTTGAATTTATCAATTTTGTAAATATGGATTATTTTAATTGTGTGTTGTCTTCAAGTTTCTCTGATGGTGAAATGGATTCAGATACCGACATATTTTTTTGCTGATTACTTCAGACGGTAGCTCCGTTATAAACAAAATGATGGTTAAAAATGTTGATGAAAATGTGATTGATAAATGCAGTGACGAGAAGGTAGCTGTAGCTGCTATTTATTCACTATTACGTTGTGTATTCGATTATATGCTTTAGGTATAATTGCTCTTTCAATGGGAAAATAGCGTACCGGAGTATCGGATTAGTATTTATACCGTGGACCCCCGGTAATATGACCGCTTTTAATCTGAACACTTTTTAATTTGAACCCCGTTCGTTTGAACATCGTTCAAATTAAAAATGGTTCAAACGTCATTCAGCACGTGGAATCGAGACAAGCATGGAACATCGTGATACGGAACGCAGAATCAAAACAGACCAGCAAAGAGAGCAGCCAGAAACCAGTTTTTCTGATGCAAATAGAGTAACCAGAAGTTCAAATTAATAATGAACCCGGTAATTTGAATGAGGTACCGTTCAAATTATCGGGGGTCCACGGTACCAAAATGTTCATACCAGTATTTTATTCGTTATTGCAGCTCTGTGAATAATTTGTTTAAGGTTACGGATTTGAAGAATATAAACATACACACTTTATAACGCAGTGATAACTATATTGCCAACAACAAATGATACGTTTTTCTGATTATTTACAATAGTTTTATTAATTATTCACCTTGCAGAGGGTATATTTGCTACCTAGTAACACTCCAGATGATACTTGGCCAGAAAATAAATTCAAATGTAAATTTAGGAACATTTATACGAATTGAGCATAATTTTAGAGTGGAAGAAGGATTTTTAGTTGTAATTCGTTAAAAAACCGACAAAGACATATTTACCCCGTTGATATTTATTATTTTGAATCTCCTGTTATGTAGTGGAAAATTATGTAGAGAAAAATTATTCGCCTTTCTTGTATATTTGGTTTTTGCAGTTTTGGCGAAATCGCGGTTTATCTCAAAGAATCCCCTCTTGGGAGGAAAATACAAAATGTTAGTCAACTCTTGTGCGATTTGATTCTTTGTTTTACAATAAAAGGCCCCAAATCTCAATAAATTTTCTATTGGATTTTTTACAAAACATTTCCATATTTTCTTGTTCTATTACATTTGAATGGCATAATTGATAATTCAAATGTAACAGAATCACTGTTATCCAGAACGCCACTTAGAACCAGTATAACAGTTTATCGGGAAACACGGATTAGCATAATTACCGGAAATGTTCCAGAGCGCCAAATTCCTTCACGGCAATCCACATTGCCGTCGTCATTCATCACAAGCTTCTAATCACATAAATTTATTGATGGATTAACTGTCATTTTTAAAATAAACAATTACCAGAAGAAAAACCTGACTTCCCCATTCAATTTATATAAAAAGAAACAAAATAACACTAATAACAAAATTCAAAAGATTAAATCTGTATAAAATCTGATATAATATTTATATTTCTGCCTATCAGCTGGCAGTGCGAACTGAAAACAGATGATAGGGCTTGAGATCTCACTAACACCATCATACTGACTCGATCCCGATTCGTTTTTCGTTCGGTTATTCAGAGTCGGGGTCGGACCTGACCCAGGTCTAAAACCGAAAACGACATAAGGGAGATATGCTTATATCTTATTTATTTGTCCACAAGAACCTATACACATACACACTATACACCGGCCTCGGCGAAAAATATTAAGTGTGTAGCTCTTGTTATTTTACTTAACATACATGTTGTTTATTCGCTAGACCTTTAAAATTATTTCAAGTTTTCTTAAGGCCCTATAATTTTAACGGTTGAACGTCCACCGAAAAGAATTTGGACGACTTTAATAATGAACTTTGGACTAAGTTGTAGATCAGCAAACGACCCGTTCGGCCAATAGAAATGTTCGGCTAAATGTTTTTTTTTCTGTCAAACGACCATTTCGCCTAATTACCTTTCAACCAAACAACTTCTTCGGACCATTAAACAGGTCATTTGACCGAAGAAGTAGTTTGGCTGAAAATCATATAGGAGGAGTGCACCGGTTTTGGCCAACTTATTGCCTAATTTGGCCAACCCTGAAAAATACATATTTTTCCAAAATAATCGATCAGTTGAAAGCAGCGTTGAAGCATGAGGGATATATCTCTTGTTGCAACTAATAACACCATTGCGAATTGCTTTATTTTTGGAGTTATTCGAAAAATTGGCCAAAATAGGAACATGGCCAAAACCGGAACAGTTCCCCTAGCCGAAAATTTCTATTCTAAACGATGTTTTCTGCCAAATGGCCAGTATCATTGATTTCCCTTTGAGGGTCTTTCTTTGTTGCTTTTGGAGTGGAATGCTCAAGTTAGGGTCCTCTGGCATCCATTACAACCGCTTATATCGGAACAAATTTCCCTGGCTTTTCGTTTGCCGACATTCTCTTTTCGAACTTTCCATGAAACAGTTTCGCCGTCTTCCGGTTTACATTTTTGGTGTTTCCTACTGCACTTTTTTGCTCCCATTTTTGACCAATGGGTCTGGGTGGTAAGAATGGGTGAGCGCCTTGTCCGTCAGTTTCTAAGTCGGATAACAAAATCATTTGAATAGGTTTTCTTGTCCTCAGATACATTAAATTTATTCTATAAGCCTTCTATGTAGTTGAAATGGTAGCGTATTCTCCCCAATTGACTCATTGTCACCCCCGACGACGGTACATAATTTTTTCGAGCTCGAAGCTCCACGCGCTTTTTGCGCAAAATACTCTTCCTCTTCTTCATTTTTGGCTTTCAGTAAGTTCCTTCAACAATATTTTTAACTTTCCCTCAACTGTACTCCTAAAGGCTCCGTCACGTCTGGCGGAGATGTAAATATCTGAACAGTGACTTAACATGAATAAAGTGAATCAACCAAGACCAATCAACTGAAAATAAAAGCATGTCTTGTGTAAACGTATAAACTTTCGCCCCTATGTACCCTAAAGTGCAACCTTCCGGCATTGTCTCATTATACTATCGTTATCGTTTTTTTCCCATGGGTCGTGCTAGCGGCGAGGGTGATGTCTACCAACTAAAAAGACTGCTTGGAACACCGACCCGGAACCCGAAGACGTATCACTCCGCATCCATCGGTATTTATTTCGGCCTAGTTACGGTATTATGGAGATAAGGGAAGGATCTACGGTCTTATTCGAATCTCGTGCCCATTACCTTGCTGCGCTCTGGTGCGGTGTTTTCCTGTTGCTCGTCCGAACCCGGATTGAATTATTTACCAAGCTTTACCATTCCATGGGAGAAGAAATAATTTCGTAATATTCGGAAGATTTTGGAGAATTTTCGTTCCGTAGCTAAAATATATCGATCATTATAAGCACACCTCTAAGATATTTTCCACAAAACTTATACAATATACAAAACAATATCTTTCATTTGCAAGAGGAAAAATATAGAAGATTTAATATTCTTTGTTCGTGTAATGGCTGCATAAAAAACGACCGGATGGAAGATAAATTATTTTTCCCTACCGATGTAATCAATGTGAACCTGTTTTTAGCTTTAGTGGATTAGATTTTATCGCTCACTATAAACTGCTATACCTTCTGATGAAATTAGTTTACGGACCCAAAATTTCTAGAAAAAGTGTTCACCTCCGCGAGTCAAAGACCTGAATCTGAATTTGGATTTATTTTGACAAGCCAAAAGCACGTCATTCAAATGCACGGCGGTGAGCAACATGAATTTTTAATTAATCACAATGAACTTTGCTCCGCCGAAAAAGTTTCTCCAATCACGAAATGTTTGAATTGACAAAACATCGTCAAAAACATCTCAATGTAGGAAAGCGTAGCAGAATAACACCCATTTGCTCTGTCATTCCTGTCGACATTTCTTGCTGCCAGTCGGTAAGATACGTGCTGATGCACAACACGACGACGACGATGATGATGACGATGCCTTGCTGTATTATTGATCCCTGGGGAAGGATCGAACGCCCTTTCCCCTTGTAAAACCGACATGACGATATGATTAATCACTGTTAGCTGGTTTTTTGGGGGTTCTTATTCTGAACACGTTTTCGATATTGATTGAAAGCATTGGATCCCGAAGGGCAGGTTCATAAACGCGCCACAAAACTGTGTAATAAACATGCCAAAAGGGTAATATCGTTCTTTCAATAATTATTTTGAAGCACGTACTCTTGGAAAATGCTGTGGCAATTAATAACATTTGTGGTAATTGTTTTTTTTTAACTAAAATTATCTATCCCACGAAAAACGAATACATTTCATTTAAACTTCCCGTTGCTCGAAAACGAACTTTGTGACCGAGCCATGAAAAAGCGAACCAATCTATTCCTATGCGGCAGAGGGGTGAGCGGCGGCGCCGGGCATTGGCTTTTTGTGTCCCGAACGGAACTCTTAATTCCTTTTTGTCGAGTCCACCTCCATCGGCTTCGATTCAATTTTACTGATTGATTCACCGCACAGCTGTGGCCGCTTCCGCACAATCGAATCCGATTCCGGTCACCGGGGAAAGATTTTGCTGTATCAATTAGTATCAATTCATCTTTGGGAGAGTGGGAGTTGCCCCACAAACGGTTGGATCGAGTTTCTTATTCATTTGGTCTCAATACTTCACCTGTTCTATTCTGTTTTTCGCCCTCCAAAATCAATCGTATTAATCTACGGAATTTGAAAAAGCAATCAAGTCAACCGAGTTGTTAACAGGATTAAAACTTTTACGTAGACGCATTTCAGCTCATGGAAGTGAAGAATGTAACTTAAAGATATCAGTTACTTAGATATTTCGTTATTTGCGAATTATACAACCGGAAATTACTTTAAGGGATCTGCAAACATAAAATATTGCGAAATACTCGACGCACTTAATAACTTCTTAATAACGTGTTTCACGTCTTTCAAATTCTCTTCAGAAGCATGGAACCAAGGCGAAGCGCATCCGCCCTGTCAATAATGAAGTTTTATTAATTATCCGACCGTTCGAGGGTGGCGTTGGTTGTCTGCAGTGCTGGTTATGGGGCAGACCAGATGCATTGAGTTTTGCTTTCTTGACCGAAAGCCTGTTGTTGTCAGTCAGGCGTAATCGGAAGCAGCTGGTCCTTTCATTATCGTCGTCTCTTCAGACAGCCATATTAAGCTTTTTCGTGGCGTCAATAGCGACGGTCTGTGATGCCAGTTCAGTTAATATTTCCGTTGATCAGTTGAAAAAGTAAAATTTCAACTAAGAAACGTATAATCGTGTACTTCGTTTCAGTTACGTATTGCTCAACCATGCCGCATATGGCACTATGTTGACGTGATTCAAACTGGCCAACATCTTCACCTCGGCAGATGCCAACACGTTTTGGATCGTAGTCGATCAGTTGTAATCTTCTTCACGGCGTACTGGTTCCGTCCAGATTATTTCAGACGCCTTAAACCTTGCCGAACCCTCCTCCGGCAATGAAATCAATTGATAAACTCCCTGTGATAGCGGGAACCCTCCCAGTCAAGCGATGGCTGCAATGGCTGAATGTTTCTCCGATGCCACCGCCATTGAATTCTGTCCCCTTGCAATACTGACCAACAATTTTAAACCTTCTGATACTCTACACATCATTTCAGATTCTCCCTCAGTACGTTTTTCATCTATCGATTGACCCCGATGTAGTCGCTCGCAAAGATCTTTTTGTACAGATCCTTCGACCGCTGCGGGTCCGCCTCCAGGAGGAGCGCACGGTTGCTGCGCAAACTCTCCACCAGCAGCGATACCGGCGTGCTCGCTTTGGCAGCAATATTACGACTCGGAGACCGTTGTCCATTAGTCTGGTTGAGGCACGGGTCACCGACGTGAGTTCGTCCTGGGATCGCACTGTAATATAAAGGAGCACCCGTTAGAACAATCGAATATTCCAGATTTACTGCTTACTGAATTTCAATTTCATACCTCCAAGTAAAATTTGGTTATGGTTTGAAGATTGTCCCACGTCTTGATCGAAACTGTCGTCATCTTCATCCGAGTCCATTGCTGTGCTTCCGGAATTTACAGGAGAGGAACATAAATTTTAACAAACACTGTCACACGATAAATTTGTAATCATTTCACAACAGACAAAAAGGTTTCATATGAAACGAAAGAATCAAAATAAAAAGCATCAAGTCTTGATTTCGCAGGTCTTGTTTTGAACGCTTTTCGCATCTCGCGCGCCGCGCACGTGATTTTGACGTTTTTCTTTAGATGCGTCTTTCTTTGCGAGAACAGCTGTTTCGCAAAGCATCAACCAGGGTGGGAAGCCAAAGAGAAGTCAAATATCTATAAGCGAACGGATTCCATTTTGAAGGCAGCGTTGCCAATCTCTTGAAGAGGAATGTACAAAATTTTAAATCAAGCTTCGCTGCCAGTCGCTTGTTCCGATGATCGGAATCCCTCAGAAGGGCCGGGATGCAGCCGGATAGTTCACCTGGTTGAGCGCAGGAACACGATTAATTTTCGACGAGGTTCTGAGTAGCCTTCCGGATATTCTTTGGAACTCCGCCCGCTTGGCATAGCAAATGCTGGGTAAAGCTTGTGCATTGGTACTTCGCGTACGTGAAGGAATAAAATGAACCCCATCTCGCGGTCCTTAGCCTCTTAACAACTCCTGTCCTACCTCCCCGCGGTGCTGGCCGGGATTACGAAACAACCTTAGGGAAGATCGGGTAACTCCAGTGGAACTATGGTCGTATGCTGACAGGGAAGGAAGAGTTTGCTCCTCCGGAGGTGCAAATCTTATTGAGCGTCTGTTCTCCATGTCAGGATCGACTCACAACAGCGTCTATTCTCCATGTTAAGGGCAGCTGATCATCGATCGAGTGCCAACTGAGGGACTCTAAAGTGAAAACTGTGCACCCGGTACCGGAAATAGGAGGAATGGTCCTCCAGCGGAAATTTAGGGGTTTGGTGTCAGGCCCTGCAAGCCAGCCAAAAAAAACTCGCAACGAACAATCAACAAGTACGGACCGGAACCATCGGCGAACCACTGCGACAAAAAGGACTAGCGATTGGAAACTCGGATTGGAGAACTGCAATCTCAACTTCATCAGGAGCATCGGGGCTAGGAACCTTAGCTTTCATAGTGATGGGCGACATTACAAGGCGCGGCGTGATCGGGTGGTGGCCGATCAATGAAAGAATGTGCAAGTTGAGGATCAGGCCAGTTCTTCAACTTCAGCACTCAATCAACGTCCAGCACACTCCCGGAAGTACTGATGATGATAAGGACGCATTCTACGCGCAGCTGGAACGTGAGTACGACATTTGCCCAGCCACGACGTCAAAATCATCATAGAGATTTGAACTCCAGGTTGGCCAAGAGGAGGAGTTGGACCGACTATTGGAAAGTTCAGCGCTCACCGGGTGAAGAACGAAAACGACCTACGACTAATTGAATTCGCCGCCTCAAGAATATGGCCATTCGCGGCACCTACTTCCAACACAGCCTCCCGTATCGGTACCTGGGGATCACCGCAGACAGATCACCGTCGACCACGTTCACAGTTGATGGACGGCACTTCTCGACATTGGCTATCGACGTCAGGACCAGGGAATCAATATTTCGAGCAACGCCTAACAATATACCCTTTGTCGTCAACAGAGTATGTTCGACAAACGCACCTAACGACAAACCTTTATCAAGAACCCGAACACAATATGACCAAGAATCATTTGCCTTACCTGCTCTGATATTTCCGAGAATGCTATGCTAATATTGTAATCATTGTTCGATTCTCAGATATTTCCATAAAAGCGAAGCTATGATAGCATAAAACCGAAATTTGCTCTACGTAATGAAAAATAACGGGATTAAAAGTGCTTAACAAAGTTGTCTTCTTTTTGTTGCTGTGGCCGAAAATTCGGATCTTGTCATTGTATCTCAGTAAAACAAATCTTGTCGTTAGTTCTCTTTTGTCGCTTGTTTCCATAAGCGCATTTCAGAAAAATTGATTCCCTGAATTCGGGACATATCAATGGCGCTAACATCGACTCGACCACTATCTGGTGATGGTTAAGTGCGCCCAAAACTATCATCAACAATGTTCAAAATTTACCGACGACCGCCGCCGGTACGACCTAGAACGACTGAAGCAATCTGATGTCACTGCATCTGCCGCAGCATCTCGAGCAGCGTTGCCGGAGTGTTGGAATATCAGGTAGTGTGCGACGTTTCGCTGTAGATCGAAGATGGATAAGCGGGCGCCGGTTAGTTCTAATAGTTGCTCTTTGGTATAGATTAAGGAAGTTTGTTGCTGGATTATTGTATATACCTATTGTTGAATAAAGAACTGCAGCTGCTGGCAGGGTGTCAGTCACTAGCCTGCGTGGTGAAGTGAGGAACTCTGTTGTTTTGTTCTTCTGGGGGTTCCTTGTCTGCCAACAGGTTGTGGGCCCAGGAACGATTCCCGTTCTTCATCTTGGTAGGATGTTATGTCGTCGACGTTATCGCAGTGGGATCATGGATCGGCCGCATAAGTCGCGTGGCGCAGTGGGATCATGGATCAGGCACGTAAGTCTTGGGTAGCGCGGAAGGAAATCATCAGGAGGTTGGAACTTTCGGTACAGGATGCTGGCTGGTCGCCTTGATCCCGAAGGAGCGTCAGAACATTCCAGGAGATGGTCAACAGGGTGCTGTGCAGAGCATCGAATAGAGGCCATTTGTACGGGCAACCGGATTGGACCAAGGAGGAATTGTTCGGCGAGGAGGAGCTCTGGACTAAGGCTCGGTGTTAGGAGGCCGAGAGGTGCGAGCGTGCACACCCCGGGAGGAGTGTTGGAATATCGGGTAGTGTTACGACGTTTCGCTGCTGGTGATAATGGGACGAAGATGGATGAAAGCGGGCGCCGGTTAGTTGTAGTTGCTCTTTGGTATAGATTAAAGTTTGTTATGGATTATTGTATATACTGTTGTTTGAATAAACAGAACTGCGGCTGCTGGCAGAATTATCAGTCCTGCCGTGGTGTGGGGAACTCCTAAATGTTTTGTTCTTCGTGAGGGGTTCCTTGTCTACCCAACAGGAGAATTGGCTCGATGGGGCCCTCTTGAGGACTGCTGGGTCTGATCAAAGCAGCCATTAACGACGCAGCGAACGTGGGTATATGGGTGAAAGTCGACGGAACGATTGGTTCGACGAAGTGGGGCAGATTCGGAGGAGAAAGGACGCAGCGCGGGTCGCCTGCAGCAAGGTACCAGGCAGATGGAACGTTATGAGACGGAAGCGCAGACGCAGACCCGCCTTTTTCGGAGAAAACGCCGCTTGGAAGAAGCGGAGTGCGAGAGATGGAACAGCTGTGCGTTTTCAAGATACACGCAAGTTCTATCAGACTCAACGCATCCGCAAGGACTTCGTGCCGCGAGCCGAAATGTGCCGGAAAGGATGGAGATCTTGACGGACGAACGTGTGGTGATCGAAAGGTGGAAGCACGACTACGAGGACATCTGAATGGCGCTGAGTACAGCGAGTGAAAGTCAAGGCAGCGGGGAGATGACTACGTCAGTTCAGCGGACGATGAAGCAACCAGTCCCCACTGGGGAGTTAGGATGCCATTCAACAGCCAATAAGCGGCTGGAAGGATGGCTCGGCTAGCTCATCAAGATGGCCCGGAAAGCCTTCCTGCACAACTGATAGTCAGAATCTGGGAAACCGAACAGCTACCGGAGAGTGGAAGGAAGGGGTTATATGCCATCTACAAGAAAGGCGAAAAGGCGTTTCGACTGATGCATGTAATTCCGCCTACAAAGTGATATCCCAGATCATTCCGTCGTCTGTCACCAGTTGAACGAGTTCGTGGGAAGTTATCAAGCCGGTTTCGTTGACGGCCGCTCACAATGGACCAGATCTTTACTGTAGCCGGATCCTTCAAAATACCGAGATACCGGTCCCAATTGATTCGTTGATTTCAGGCGGCATCCGACGAGTATAAGACCGCGTAGAGCATGGAAATATGAGACGAAACAGCTTCCCTGGGGCTTACCAGACTGATCAAAGCAACGGTGGATGTGTGCAAAACTGTGTAGAAGATTTCGGCGACCTCCGATTCGTTCGAATCGCGCCGGGAGACTAAGACAAGGTCTTGAGCGCTCGTGACGGCATGATCAAAGCTGCAACATTGCGCAAGAATGGATTGTTCGATTCGTCCGGAGAGCATCGGATGGTGCCGCCCTATATCCAGCCGGTGCTACGATATACGTACAAATCCTGGCTTCCCATGATATAACTGCAATGTGTGACTTGCTCCTCATTGTCGGGATGTAGCGAGAAGAGGACAAACGAGATCTCTCCTTTGCTAGAGGTATGCGAGCGTGTCGCATTTGATCCGATCATCATATTGCTCGGATACAGGTAGATGGCAATGAAGGTGCCTTACGCCCGCCTACAGAGCGTGAAGCAACGAAAGTTGGACTGGTGGTGAATACGTCAAAGACCAAAGTACTGTACTTGTGGCGGAACCGGGCGACGGGGCCCGCGGAGAAGCAGTCGTTACGGTAGACAGGGATACAACTGGTGGTCGAGAATTCGTCTACCTCGGATCCGCAACGGCTGACACAACGTTAGTCGTGAAATACGAAGAGCGCATCATCTTGGCAAGAGTCGGGCTACTACGTGACTCAGAAGAACTGCGGTCGAAGTATTCGCACTTCGACGAAATGTGTCATCGACAAGAGCAGCACTTGCATAAGACCAGGTTGTCCTCTACGGACATGAAGCATGGACAATAGCTTGAGGAGGACTACAAGCGCTCAGTTATTCGAGACGGTGCGTTGCATCTTTGGACGGTGGTAGCGAAGACGGTGTGTGGCGGCGAAGAATGACGCTCGCTCCTAAGCTCTAGGCACGAACCAGTATCGGAAGGTAGCGCGACTAGCGGAAGGGTTGCGATGGGCGGTGAATGTGCAGAATGCCAGAGCAACCGCTGCAAGATGGTGTTGCTTCCGATCCGGCAGGTACGAGACGGCGAGTAGACAGCGGCGAGATGGGCAAGCCAGGTGCAAAACGACATGACGATAAAGATTGTCTAACTTCGGATTCCCTTTGTTCTGCTGTCCAGGTTATGGTACCGACTGTCCAAATCATTAACAGATTTCATATTCTTTGACATTTAGCTCCCCTATCCTCGCCAGGTTCCGGACAGCGACGGCATCGGTAAATCGCACATCTGGCCTTCAAAGCCTCTTTGTTTATCATATCAACTGTCAAACTTCACCGGTACAGATACAGCGGAGTTAAATTGAGCCGAAAATGGTGACCGATACGGAAACGAATGACGAAACTTAATGACGGCTCTGCGCGGGTGATTAAAATGCTCGCGACTTATAATGCAAACGCGACGTTTAGTCATCCTTCTCTTGTACGCACATAATAGATGGATTTTGTTTTCATCGGAAACGCTGAAGCATTTCCCGATGAAAACAAATCCTGCGTGCAAGAGAAGATGATTAACTCAACAAACAAATGCTCTTATTCATGCAATTTACGCAAGCTGGTACTTCCGTTCGTGGTTTGAAAACCATGGTCGATGCCGTTTCTGTACGGTGACCCGTCTGTTTGTCTGCTGTATTGATCGAAAATTTGAGTATGATAGTAAATCACCTTGAATCACTACTAGATTTCATTATTAAGCACAGGAGTCTGTCTCAATTGGATAATTAAGCTGAAATTAGCAAAAAGTAGCATTTTAATAATTATCAAGGCCATTCCTGCTCATGAAGCAAGATTTAACACAGGCAGATATCGAATCATTTTCCATGTTACTATTAGGTGCTGGGTAGCACCAGCCAATTATACCAGGGTGATTTTTAATTTTCGAACTGTGCTTTTAAGTTTAGAACCTCCCAAATGAGACAAACCTTGAATCTCTTTCAATCAATGCTGCTAGAATGCCTTCGAACAAGTTTGAATCACTATTGGTTTAGTTCAATAAGCAACAAACAGCGTGTATGCTCTAAAAAAGTAGCTAGGTAAATTGCATGAGCCTGAACAGAAATGAAAAACGAAAAAAGCGCGATTCCTTGTCCGGAAGTCAGGAGCAGGAATTATTGGTTGATTTTCATTAAAATTTACGTCAATGCAAATATATGTATCTATTAAGCCCAATACGTGCTCCTGGTTTGGTGTGACGAGCAGTACCAGATCACTGGCGACTATAGCCCAACATAAATCTTTACTTCCTTACGCCTCAACTACTGCTTTGGTTGTCCGGGCAGCAGCGGTTCCTTATCGGACCGACACCAGGACCGTCGCCTAGCATATAAACAAATGAAACACGGCGCTGGTATGATGAGTTTGTTGGGGCTCAGCGCTCAAGCACACAGTAATTGCCTACAAGATACCATTTTGTCTTCAGAGGAGACAATGGAAAACTATGCGGTTTTGATCCGGTTCGAGGTGAAGGATGATCCTGGGCACAGGCATTTTCGACAGGGTATCGCCGGCACCGCGTTACTTACCATTCGGCGGTTGTCCACGGACGTCGATGTTTATGACGGGAGGATACGGGGCGACATCCATTCCAGCTCGAATTTGACTAACAAGAACGTTTGTTTGGTACAACCAAGATGGGCAAATGGACCGAGTGGAAGTTTGTCGGAAGGACGGTGCGAAATTGCCCATGGTGCAGCGGTTTACGATAACAAACTTTGGATCTACGCCGGGTACGATAGGAACGCGGTTGAATGATATGTGGACGAATTCGGTTGACCGGCGAAACCCACCAGTGGGAGGAGAACGGCAGGGGAGACTAATCCGCCGACGTGTTGCAATTTCCGGCGTGGCTCGTGGATGTATCGTGTTCTCCGGCCAGGTGGGCTGGGTACGAACACGCTATTTCGTTCAATTTTGCAAAGATAAAACGTAAATTCAGACCTCTTTTAATTGAAACCACATTTACAGGTAATTTACAATGATTAATTTTCCAGATGGCTTGGATCTCAACTGGCATATTTTGCGGGGTGCTCCTCCGCCACCAGCTCGCCGTTATGGGCACACCGCGGTCCATCGTCGGTTCCTGTATACGTGTTTGGCGGGGCGGCTGATTCTCTACCGGGCGATTTGTACTGCTACGATCTGGGCTCGCAGGTTTGGTGGGCGATTGTACCGGCACCGGAATCGCAGAATCCCGAGTGGAAGGTTGTTTTGCTGCGGCGTGATCCGGCAGTACCGTAGCCCATCTTCGGTGGAACCATCGATAATAATGTGCGCAGAACGTATATCGGTTCCAATTTTCCAACTATCGAAATGTACGCTGCGAGACGACTTTGGAATGTTTTTTGCAAAATCGTCGGACCTGCGATGTGCGGTTGTCGTTGGAACGGATTGAAGTCAAGTTCCGGCGCACATTGCGATGATCGTCAAAGCGCGTTCGCAGTTTTTGAGATCTAAGATGTTGTGAGTGGCTGCAGTGCCATTTTTTTCAGATGATTAAAATGAAGTTCCTTTTTCTAGAGCGGCTCGTGATGCAAAGCTTGCATTTTGAAAAAGCTAGCTGATTGAGGAAGTTCCTTCCATTTGAACGTCCAATATTGAGTTCAGCTACCAAACTTCCACCCCTGACAGGGCTTTCGAAATGGTTCTCAACTACATCTACACAGATCGAATTGATTGTAAGTGCATATTTTGTTTTTTTATGTTTTTATTTTGGTAGGACGAACAATAATCTGTTCTAATTTGATTGAGATCCATCTTAACAAATTAACGCCTTATGATGGACGTTTATCAGCTTATCCAATTTTACATTTAAGGTTGGGGCAACTCTGCGTGCAATATCTAGGTTCAAATCACAAACCAAACGTCTGGACGCTCTTTACAATGCTGATCGAATGGGTCTCGCTGAGTGGGATCATTGCTTTGGGTTTCATCACCAAGAGGATCACTTCTACGATATCGTCATGTCTCCGGAGTTGCTGCACTGGAAAAGCCATTGATTGTAGAAATCATCCGCAAGCGCCTGAATCCAAGCAAACACTCCACCGATATGAAGAGTACGACAAGACAATCAGGACGTCGCTGGAAAACGACATGGCAGTTTTCTACGAAGTCTGGCGGAAAAAGAATTTTGCGATATCAATCTGATCCTCGAAGGTGTTATTCAACACAAATCGATTCTCGCTGCCAGATACCTACTTCCAGAAGCCATGTTCCCGCTCCTTTGTGCCAGCAGACAACACCATTAATGTAGAGATTAATTTTATGAAGTCCCTAAAGCAGTAGCACACACCTAACAATTGCCTTTTCAATTAAATCGGAGATATCCCCATCTCAAGAAAGCGTTCCAGTTTCTCTCCTGCGCTACATCTACTACGGTGACGAAAAATGCCCCCGGAGGACTAACTATTACCTCTTTCCAAGCCCCGTGCTTCTACGGGTTTCCACCAACAACCGACGCTGGGCCTGCAAGCACCAAATCTGAAGAACAACATCACCTACGACAATGTGCCCGCAGGTCTTGGAGGCGTCCGACAAAATGAACGTTCCCGACATCAGGAACTACGCCCTGCGGATGGTGGTGCACAATTTCTGGCAGGGTCGCGCGGTTGCCGAAGATGCAGGAGCTAACGCGGGGCTGCTGCTGGACGTGATCGCCTGGCGGGGAGACCAAAGGGCGACGCTTGTTGCATCAGCCACGATTCAACGTTTATCAGTTTATATAGCGACATTTGAAGGATGGCGTTCCCTGCGGCAGTTCTCAGTATTTTGCTGGCGTGAATTTTGGAACAATAGCGAGCTTCATAGGTCAATGTTGCATGTGGCCTGTTAGATTGTCAAAAGATCTCTTTAGAAATGAAAGAACCATCAAATGGTAGATCAATGTGGAATTCAAAGTTCAGAAAACGTACTCCTGTGGTTCAAAATAATGAATTGCTAACCGATTTCCTAATCAATTTTAGTACTGAATCATTCTGGGTTATTTATTAATGTTATAGACTATGCATACTCTAATTGAAGTATTAAACGCATTCCTTATTTTATTGTAATCTAATTGTCATCAAACAATAAAGTATACGCATGTGTTAAAAGCTAGAAACGCTTACAGGTCAAGTACAAGACACTGAAGACAGGCCCGTGCCTCCGGGGAACCCACTCTGGATTTTGATTTTCTAAAGAAATTAAACAGAAACAATAACAAAATTTGAAAACAAATTTGCCATCCAACTATCAACAGGCACCCGAATGAGTGACAATGGCGTTTTGATAGTAATCTACGGCATAATTCTTGTTGCTGTTTTTATCTTATTGTTCTGTGTAATACGAAGTAATAATAAGGGGCCCTCCTTAGCCGTGCGGTAGACGCGCAGCTACAAAAGCTAGACCATTCTGAGGGGTGGCTGGGTTCGATTCCAGTGCGGTCTGAGCAATTTTCGGATTAGGTGTCTCGACTTCCCTGAGCATAAAGTATCATCATGTTAGCCTAATGATATCCAAATGCAAAATGTTCAACTTAGCTTGAAACCTCATAGTTAATAACTGTAGAAGTGTGAATAGACACTAATTGCGAGGCGGCTCTGTCCCAGTGTGAGGATGTAATGCTAATAAGAAGAGAAGAAGAAGGGCCCACGAAGCTAAATATTCGGAAGATGCTCCTGACGAACCGCTCAGAGCCCGACGCTACGCCATACCGTTAATGACGTCAAATGCCGGATGAGCAGCTGTAATACACTCAAACCTAAATCCCAACCTATAGACCGTCACGAAATTCCGCAGCCTAACCAAGGTCGCCTCAGTATCTTGGTCTATACCTTTCCCCTTACTAACTGTTGATAATAAAAGATGATATCGATTGTAAGTATCGCCAAGTCTCAGCTCCGTTAAGTGTTATACGCCTAAGCCTGTCAAATAAACGCAATGGATAAAAAATCTTGTTGCAAATGCTTCCAAAGTGAAGCTGATTTGTCACAAAAGCCCCCGCCGACGGTATTTGGTCTTATGGAGCCGATTAGGTGTGAGACCCATTATAAAGAAGGTTTGGCCAGGGCTGACATTTTTCAAGTTCCTCATATTCTCACGATCATGCAAAAAAAATCTATGGAGGAATTCTTGATTCGTTGAATTATGAAATGTTGGTCTAGAGTTGATGCAACGATGCGTGGAGGTGGAAGGCACCAGCTTCGAAATCTTTGTTGAAATGCGATCGACCCTGGAAGCCCTGTTGGATTGGATTTCATGCTTCGGATAGTCGCTTCAATCTTCTACTTCTTGATGGGGCTTCGGAGTTGATGCGACTAATGCGTCGCACCGTCGCACCCTTGGCGGGTCATGCCAAGATATTTGGGGTTGATCTGGTGTCGTAACTCTTGAAGGGGTATACTCGTTTTCCGCTATCCGCGGGGATATACGACCATAGCAGATTTTCTTGGGACCCACCCGACCATTTTATCCTCTGTTTTGCTCAAGGACAGTGGATTCATCATCATGGCATTAAGGTAATCATACCATTACCATCTACAGAGCTTTAGCAATAGATCCGGCTTGGGGCGTGGAACGCTATAGACAGAGCGGAAACAGCCAACCTGCCTTTGTCAGGGAGAAAAACGCCGCCTGGAAGAAGCGGAGTGCGAGGAAGATGGAACAGCTGTGCCGTTCTCAAGAAATACGCAAGTTCTATCAGAAGCTCAACGCATCCCGCAACGGTTTCATGCCGCGAGCCGAAATGTGCCGGGTATAGCATGGGCGCATCTTGACAGGACGAACGTGTGTCCATCGAAGGTGGAAGCAGTACTACGATGAACATTTAGATGGCACTGAGAGTACAGGCGAGTGAAAGTCAAAAAGAACAGATCAGGGAAGTGCTACGTCCAGTACAGCGGAAGATGGGTTGGGGGATGCATCCAACAACTAAAGACCAAGATTAGTAGCTGCTAAGGATGATATCGAAGCTGGAGCTCATCAAGATGGTCCCTGAAAGGCCTGGCAGCATACACAAGCTGATTGTCAAAATCTGGGAAACTGAGAAGCTACCGGAGGAGTGGAAGGAAAGGTCATATGCCCCATCTAGAAGGCGACAAACTAGAACTTTCGAGCGATCACCATTTTTAATGCCGCCTTCAAGTGATATCAGGAATCATCTTCCGTCGTCAGTCACCAATAGTGAATGATTTAGTGGAAAGTTATCAGCCTTACAAGCACTCAGGTATTCAGGAGATGACCAGCATCAGAAGGTAGCTAAAGCCGAAAAGGGTACGATGGGCTGGGCATATTGCGAGTACGGACAACAATGAAAGTAGTGATTTGGATGCTGGTCTTTGGCCACACCAAAACTCAGCGTTTGTGAAAATGATGAATAAATTAATGAAAATATTAACCTAACCAAATTTTAACACATCCGTGCAACCATCTCTTTTGCCTCACAGCGCACCAAAAACAACCGCTTGATGACCGGCAATCCGCCGAAATAGAGAACAGCAGCAATCGCAGCTACCAAGGCTGCCACAGGGAACCCAACCTGAGGCAGGAGAGTGCCCGCCTCTGTTTGCGCCCGAAAATTAGCCAATTAATCGCTGAAGGGCTCAAGTGTACATTTCGCTCTGCAGCGAGGGCGTGATATAGTGATGCCGGTCAATAGGACCACCACAAATCCGTCGTGCGAATTCCTCGGTCACTCATACTGGCAGTGCACCAGCGGCACCAATTTCAGAGCACAGCACAAGACTTGCCGCTTGAAGCCGCTGCGACAATTGTGGCGACCCATCCCATTGACAGGTGCGACAAGATGAAGGTGGCCGATCCCGGTGCGCCAGCTGTAGCGACAAACATCAGGCCACCACAAAGAAGCTGCCCAAAGAAGTTCACAGAAATCCGGAAAAAGGCTACCACCGGGCCGCCCGAAAGAACCGTGTTCCTGCAATCATCGAGTGAACTTTCCAGCCATACCGGCTCCCTCGTCGCGTGATTCCAATACTCCCATCGCTATAGCCATACTGGCAGCTGCGTCGTTCAAGCTCCTGCATCGTCGGCACCATCCGCAGCGAATGGCCCCACTCCTCCTGGGTTCCGTCAGCAGAACAGGCCGTCCACTGGAAGAATCTGCTCCGCTCTACGCTAGGAGCAATTGATGCCGATCCTTCGCGCAGCTCGCCACTCAGCTGTGCGGCTGCAAAACCCAACCGACCAGGTCTTCCTCTTAGCATGTTCATCATTGAAAATGGCTGCTAGGGTGGGCCTGGTCGATAATTGCTGCTTCCTAAAGAAACTTAAAACAATTGAGCCAGTGGTTTCTTGAGAGAAGGTAATAGACGTGGCGTTCATCACCGAAACGCACCTAAACCGGAAGTTAAAGTCAACATCCCCGGACTTTCGCATCGTGCGACTCGACCGGCCGACCAAGGGGAATGGTGTGGCCATAACACTTTACTGCAACATCAACTGTCGCCTGCTGCAAAAGCTTCCGGCTGCGCATCGTTGGAGCCATCGGTGTAGAATTTACATTTGTCAGCACAATCGCGCCCATCGCGGCGTACTGCGGCGACGGATCATCTCGCCCCCTTCGGAGGACATCATCAGGCTTACGCGGAGACAAGGTCAGTTCATCATTGCCACGGTGACCTGAATGCCAAGCATCAGGCCCAGGGCAACAGTCGCTGCAATCAAAACGAACCATTTGGACCAACGACATGGAGGAAGAGGTCACTATGGTCCTGAGCTCAGATTCCCCCACTCGGCTGAGTCGGTCGGCACCGATTTTCCAAACGATGCGGTAGTTGAGCGGATGTCATGGGGTCGCTTTGAGCATCTCGGCTGATATGCGGTCGACCCTGGGGCTTTATTCAGATTTCACATGCTTTGGATGGCTGTTTTTGAATCTCAGCAGTGATATGGAGCTTCGGTATTGGCGCGTGTTATACGTCGGATCCTAGGCGGTCATGCCGAGGTGGTGATGGCCTGGCTGGTGGCGAAAAGAGATTGTTCGGAAGTGCTCGAACCAGCGTTTCCAGCTGGTCAGTTACAGGTCAGTCAATAACTGAGAAGAGTCATTCGTCTTTCTGAGGCATCGTTGCATTCATCTTAGCCCGCTTAAGCTTCGTGAGATATCGTGGAAGCGAATGTCCCCGGTTGCAGCGGCTCTCTCCTTCGTCGGCCAGAAGTCTGTCCACGCTCGCTTGTCCCGTTGACATAAGGCGTTTTCGCCTTCTCAGGCCGCGCCGTTGACGAGCTAAGACTTTGGCTCACCTGGTTTTCGATCGCTCGCTATATTTCTCCAGGTCCTCATCGGCGATCCATTGTTTTCTGGGTGCCAGTACGCCCAGATTATTCTCGCTGGTGGCGATGAAGACATTCTTGATGGCGGTGCTTGGTGCTTCCGCTGCCACCTTCCGGAATATCTGCAGCACGCGTCTCAGTTCTTCAACGAAGAGACCGTTCTCCGTGGCATCTTCAGTCGGCGTGTGTTGTTGAAACGTGTGCGCTCTCCTCCTGCGGCGGGTGTTAGCGCAATGCGCAGGCGTATTTCACCGATGAGCAGGTGATGATCAGACAAATATCAACTGCGTTTATTCCATTACATCAAGAAGGCTCCGTTTCCATTTTCGGCAGATGCAGATGTGGTCGATTTGATTTTATGTAAGCCATCACGAAAGACCCACGTGACCTTATGAACTGATCGATGAGGAAGAGTCAATACGATCACCATGTCGTTAACCTACAAAAGTCTGCGAACAGCTCGTTTTCGCTCATTTCTTCAGGCCCATGGCGTCCCCATAATGCGCTCATGGTTGGAGTTATCCGGATCAAATCTTCGCATTGAAGTTGCCCAAACAGATCTTGATATCACCCGCGAATTCTATCTACGACGGCATTGAGTTGACTGCAAGTTCTCTTTGTCTTGCAGATCGGCAGCGTCGGTTGGCGCATAATATGATGAGTTTCGGACCCGTGTTCTAAATCTGGCAACGTTATCCTTTCATATAGGTTCCCATTTCGCAAAGCGCAGAGTGTGCCTGAGCGCTTAATGAAGCAAATCCCCGATGCCGGGGGCGTGTTCACCTCGTAAACCCAGAGTATAGCTAGGGTGACCATATGATTTTTTCCAAGGAGGACAGATTCACCCGCATTGGAAAGAAAAGGAGGACATTTGGTTGAAAAAGGGAGGACATTAAAAACATCGATCGATTTTAATATGATTGATTTTAATATGATTAAGAATATTGTATTTTACCGTTTTTTGGCTGCAGGAAGTCTCTGTTGGAAGAAGTTTTGTAAGTCGAGCAAACACAACGTCTTCTACTATTTTATTAACATAATAGATTACTTTAATAACTACCAGATGAAGCGTTTCCGTCTATTATTACAGTCTACATGAAACTAATAATAAACTACCAGTAACATATTTTTTAAATGGAAAGATTGAAGCTGCAACTAACTTTAAAATCAGTAGTGCTGAATGTTGAATATTATCTTGCTGGAATTTTCGGCAATATTAAACTAATTCTAACAAGAATCATTGTTTACAATTCTGAATACTTTATTGCAAACATGAACTGACCGAACATTGAGTTCTACAGTCACGATTCGCTGGTTGGGCCGACCTCGACGCTTCTAACAATTCTGTGTTTTAGTTGGAATTCAACTGACAGTCATTTTAAATTTTTGACATTACAGTTTGCTTTTAGTTGAGCAATGACCCAAACCAGCAGGAGACTGACCTAGTATTAAAATCCCAACCAACAAATCCCGACTGTATAGGACCCTATTAAGATGTTTAGTTGTCCAGCGATTTTTTTTCTGCAGAGTGCAAGTCTGATTTAAGGCATGTGAATTAGAATAATACCGTGCTTGATACAAAGTTCTCAATTGAACAAATTTAAACTGTTTTTCCACTCACAATTCCCAAGCTTCTGATATTTTGGCACTGTATTACTTCAGCTCACTGTTTCTATATTTACATAATTTGTTCAAACTTAAGGAAAATGTTTTGAGACAAATGAAACAACGTATGCAATGTTTTGTTATTGTTTGCATTATTAAGTTCTAATATTGTATGTCACTGTTTTCCAATTTCCGAAGATGTTTAACAGGAACGTCAGTTTTGTGAAAAGGAGGACATCCTCCTTTAAGGATTATGATCACTAATTGTTCAAAGGAAATATATTAACGGACTTCCTCAGTCCCAGGATCTCGAAGCTTCATACGGCGTTCTGGTTTTTTAGCTGTTTCAAAAATGTAGTAGAAGATGTAATCGTTCCAGGTGCTGATGGAGTCTTTTTTTGTGTCTGAAATTTCAAGTCTATACTAATGAGTTTTTTGGGATGTAAACTATTATTATATGATATAGAATAATATATTTAATTTTATCAATTAAGATGATTTGATTCTTAAAGTTCATTTTAATTCTTTTTATTTTTTTTGTAAAGTTATCTATGCATTAATTTAGAGATTCTCAAAGTTAAATTTTCTTTATTCTATTTACATCTATTTTTATTAACTAGTTTAATAGCTTTTCTTATTAACTACAACTTGGCAGATGGGATGGGTTCATAATGTCTATTATTTTGAATGTGACTATTATGATTATGGCTCCTCTAAACTTTGTTCTGCTGGTGGCTATTTGTGGTGTAGCAAGAGTTAAATCTAGTGCTTGAGGACGGGTATTTGGTGTTTTAATTAATGCGCGGTGGTATCATTCATTGTTACTAGAAGGTCGATATCGTCGAAGACAGATTTACTAAAGAGATTATGATAGCATGCAAAGCGACAGTTAGTACTCTTTCAAACTGACTGCAGCGGAAAGGCTGTATATTGCATTCGTTGGGCAGTTGTTCCACAGGCTATACTTCCAACTTATTATCACAACGGTTGCCGAGGAAGAATGTGCGAGCAAGACATTGGTAGATGTTTTTCGGTGTCACTTTTAAAGTTGACTCGATTTAAATTTACATTCGGATATCAGCTGAGCTAGACCAAGTGGTTAATTGGAATGATCTAAAATTATAGAGAATTTTATATTTGTTTCATGAACGTGTTCCACTGATGTATCACCCCTCGTCTTCAATGTTGTTTATTTTGCTTTTTATTTCCTTTTGTGGTTCATATCAAATAGGTATAGACAATAGACCTGTGCAGGGGTTCATCAAATTCCACTCACCCGATGGATTTTGACATTTGAGCAGGTCGTCTTCTCGAATAAAGAGATTGTTTGGCTGTTATTAACCAGTCTTATTTTCTTGGGAGTTCATTTTGCGTTAGTCTACTTTGAAGATCTTGATCTAACCTCACTTGTTGACAGTTACAGAGCTTACATTTGGTGTTAGAAGAAAAATGATGAGGAGAAAATTAAAATTCATATTTTAGTTTAAAATTGCTGCGATCCGAATATTTCATTAGCATTCAGCATGAAAAATCAATCGCAAAGGACATCTACATGCGAATAAAATGACGAACAATTTATCGGAAGCTTCATGAAGCTGGTCAGTAAAAAACTCTGTGAACTGTCAACTTCCATTCATCATGCACTGGTCCTGTTATGGTCCCTTCTCCACGAAATATAGCAGTAAACAACGTAAACAGTCATTCACAAGATTAAACCAATAAACAGTAAAATCATACAAAAATAAAAACACACCTATAATAATTTATAAATCTAAGCCTTGGTGATAGTCGTGTCCTAGCAAAAGTCGAGAACATTATCAAGCTGACAATATCCCAGGAGGATTTTCCAGAAAGAACACTCCGTTTTAGACGTAACAAACTGCCGACAGATCAACGACAGGTAATTGAGGGTTTGATCTTTAATAAGTGAACAGAAAAGGCCATGTAACGAAATTGTTTAATTATGAAGTCTCCGTTGGTCGTGCAGCTACTGCAGAGTCATAAAGTGCCACAGTTTGTGAAAAAAGCTAAAAAAACCAAATTTGTCTGGGAAAAGATAGAAGATGTATCGTCGGACTTTAGTGGTTTATATTCCGGAACAACTACGTAACACTTCGGACAACTATTATCGGATGCTGTCATTTCATTAAAGTCTGATTTAAAACTTTGATCAGTTTCGCATTATCATTAAAATGAGTGGTGGTTATAAAATTCATCGCATTGGGAATGCTAATGTTTATTCCGGAGACAGAATCGCTTCATATCTCAGCGTGGCAAAGTGGTTGTTGAACCGTGACAGTGGTTAGTAATTAAACCTGCCCGTGTTCAATCTCTCCTAGCGCTAAAAACGCAAAATCTGCTACTTATTGAAGTGGATTGGCTCGTTCAGGATGAGAGATAAAATAATCGATGCCACCAGCGACGACGAAACAGAGCTGACTCGGGGCACAAAACGAAGAGATTTAGGAAGGGCCGGGGTTGGTACGCATCTTGAGAATGCTCATCTCTTAATAAGCGCGCGGTTGTTTATTTTTTAGAAAAACGGCTGTTTGAGGCTGTGCGCGATATCGGCGGCTTCGCCATGTCATAGTCCCCCATTCGGAGGTGGCGGTTATCAGGACAATCGAATCGGAATCAATGCAGGTGGCACCACCTCAATGGGATGAAGGAAGGCGATGTCTGGTGTGCGTGCCGCCTGATCATCGAGGGCACAGTCTACTGAAATCGGTTGAGAGTGACGGCGGCCAGCGAGAAGAACTGGGAAATGCTGGTTGGTTCCGGAATTTGATGTTAACGAATTGAAGCAGCGCTTTTATATGTTCATTTAGCATTCCACCATGACCGTGAAAGTTAGTAGCAGTCGATTGATCGATCATGCTGGACCAGACAAGAATAGTAACAAAAGGGCAACACTTGATAGTGTGGATTAACGATTCCATCAGCATCAAGATCAAAATAAGTAAGTTGAACCAATGGAAAATCATGCCAAATGAGCTACACTTCTCTAATGATGCTAATTATTCTTTTAGTTCTTGATTCATAGCTTTGTCAGTTAATGATGGCTGTCTCTTTAGAATTTACCATCCCTCCTCTCCCATATATGGTCGTCTCAGTACGAATTGGTTATGAGAGCCGTACAAAACATCTCCACTGAAAAAGGATTCACAAGCGCCGCAAGGCATATGCCGGTGCATGTTAAATTGTAGCGGAGCTGGTTGAATGGAACAACAACGGAACAAATCGAACTTGGTCTGCGAAACAGGTATGCCTTTGATGAGTTGATTTGGTTGTCAGTTCGACTTTAGCAGCTCCACTACAGCCTCGTTAAAGCGGCCGACCACGTGGCACAAAACAGATTCTAAAATGAAAACACTTGAGCAAGCTGAAATGGCCGGGCTCTACCCACGAAATGGTGTGTTATCAAACGCTCAAACTGCCCTTCAGAACTCACTATTCCAGCAGTCTGTACGGTAGCAATGACTGCAGCAAATCGATGGCGAGAGCTTCATTATGAACAGCCGTTGTGCAGTGATATTTTAAAAACCACAGTTTCCCAAATTTAAAACAAATCGCAATATTTGGACGATCTGGTTGCCACCCTCGCTAAGGAGCTCCAAAACCTACGAATTTCGTGTTCTCCAAAGGTGTGTGGAACTGTCGGCGAAACAATTCGCAATCTGGGCATCCATCACCAAGAGAGAACATCATCGGAATGGATGTAAACGCCGTTTCTGCTGACCACCAACGACGATCCAGAGTGCTGCGTCAAACCACATCCGATGGGGAGCAGTTCCCCAGAATGCTATCAACGGTGGAAGAAATAAATCAGAAGTTGATGGATCAGCTGGAAATTCATCACAGGAGAAGATTACTCTTCGAGCGAAACAGAACGCTCAATATTGTGGACGCCCAGTCAGGCTGGTTCCGGCGACTGGGTGGCGGCGAAGATCCGAAAGTGATATCGTGGAAAAGGATTCAAAGAATTCCTTTGTTCAACTCAGTATCGGTGCTGTTGAATCGGGGGCAAATCTTTCGACTTCGAATTCTTTTGACGGTGAAATTGCAGCCAGGAAATTTAGTATTGTTTGGTGAACGCGGTAATTTGCGGCAGAGTAAAGATAATTAATGTGTTCAGGAGAAGTGAAAGACCTGAACGGGTAGTTCCAGTTAAGGAAGATGAAAGAAGAAACGAAGCCGGGCTGGGTGAGGTTGAGTAAAGCAGGTGAAAATTGAAAGTTCAGAAGATAGTGGATGACTGTATTACTGGATCGGCTGATTTAAAATTGTGCCTTGATGAGAGGAGCACTGTGAGGAAAAGCTACAATGTGATTATTTGCAGGTGAGTTGAAGAGGCGGAATTCCGTCATTCGATCAATCGATCTTGGCAAAGATAAATCTAACCTTTATTCAATCTTTGATACTGCTCGTCTAACTTATTATCGACGTATTTTGCATAGGCGTCGCGTGACCAATTCTTCAACCTGTGCCGTTTGATTTCAAGATTAAATGTTTTGAGAGAAACGCGGATAAAATGAACCTTAAACGATACATCCCTTATAAACGATAAATCTTTAAGCGTGATACCCATATGTTTGCCATTATCAATCCCACGTCCCATTTATAGAATTAAAATCAAACTAAACTTAAAGAAGCAGGACGTAAAATCGAAAACGCACCAATCATCTTTGACTGACTTGTAATATTTTTGTTCGTAGAATGAAACTACAAAAAAATTAAATTTTGCTGTTCATACTATAAACATCTTATGGCCAAAACGCTTTGTTATTCATTTATATTCTATTTCTTGGCTCCGTTATTGGTCATCCTGAAGAAACCTTCCCGCTGGCCATGACCGGCACTGGTGAGAATGCTGGGCCGGTGGGAAAAATGGCTGTTATTCGTAAGGGCCCCATACACGCTCCGACGTGTTGTACAACTTTGACTCCACCCCGAAATTTGGTTCGGTCGAGGTAAGTCGGACCGTCTGTGGGCGGTGTACTGTCAAACGGTCGTACAACTTGCCCACGGACGTCGACTTTACCGACATTCATACAACAAAACTAAAATCTGAAAAAACAAATTGCGCATAACCAGCGCCGTGGCGTGTGGTTGGCCTGGTTGGTCCCCGCCAGGGCGCCTGGCCTAGGGGGGCCAAAATCAAATTCGCTATAGGAAATGATGGCAGGTATTCAAAATTCACTGGTTCAAAGTGATACAAATTTAACCTTTTATTACGATTCTCTCGGGACTACATACATAATCAATCATTTGACGGCATGGTGTTGGAAGGCCCTGTTCCATTAATAACTGATACAGGTTGTTGCAAATGGTTTCACTTTGTGTATGAGTGTTGGAATGCAGAGAAATAATTTGTCAAGTTAGTGTCTAATCGTAATTTTAAAACAGGTGAGAATCGGTGGCAGACAGGCCGGTTATCAAAAAATATGTGCTCCAGTCTTCGATGAAGACAGGAATAAACGATCAGTGAGGTACGAGATACTAAAAAAAAAAACCTGCAACCAACTCGCATCTTTGAAGTTTATTCCATTCGTCGTGAAACTCGTAATTTGATGATAAGTGGTAAATCGGCCAAATAGACAGTCCGATAGTTTTGACGTTTGGGAACAGGAAATAATTAGGAATCCTTCGTGCGTGTGTGGTGATTGCACCTTTTTCGACGCCTCTCACCAACTGTAGGTGTGTTATTAACACGAACGCCATCTTGCAAATCGGCGTCCCTGTTGCTGGTAGTTTCCGCGTGCTGAGCGATGTGATTGGCGATGGGCGTAACGTTTGATTGTTCGTTTCTGGGGTTGACAACTTCTTTAGGCCCCAGTTCTGAGACGACTAGTGGTTAAAGCTATCGGTCGGCAGACGACTTCCGATGAGCAAGTGCGTGAGTGCAGAAGCCGATCGTCTGGCTTGGCAAGACCTATGGTGAATCACGAGGTTGCTGGCGACTACCCCAGAGGTGCAGGACATCGTATTACTGAAGAATTACTTTCTACAGGCGGTACCACGCAACGAACGCCATTTTGTCACTTTGAGTCCTGATAACCACAGTACAGCTATTGTTCGTCAACTTTTCTCACGTATCGATGCCATTACTAACGCTTCGGCTCAACGGATGGAAATTCGATTTCAGCCGCCAGATCGATGAGAAGCAACACCTCGTGGACGCCGGGTCGTTCGACGACCATCAAACTACACGTCGCCGTGCTTCTTTTTCATCCTGCGATAGTGCCACTGCCCAACTGACCGAAGAAGCCATTGCGCTGTATCTCATCGCCGCCCATACCGCTGAATAAACCATTAAAGGTAAAGTAAAAGAATAAAAGTCCTTGGGACCTGGGAGAAAGGAGAGGCATTTGCACTTTGAGCTGCAGGCTGCCGTTATTCAGACCAACAACGGGTCTGAAGCTATTCTCTTTACCAAGAACTCCAAGGGTCATAACATTTCAATATATCAAAACGTCAATGTCCCCAGATTTAGGAATGTCTTTTCATTATTTACTTGATGGAAAAAAGTGGAAGGAAAAAGGAAAGACAGGAAATGCAAATGGGAAGGAGCATGAAACAGCTGAGAAGAAGCCCTATAAGGACTTCATAAGCCAAGGCAGAAGCGTAAATCAAATACAGTCGACTCTACCATCTCGTTCTATGTCGATATCTCTCTATCCGATGGTTTCCACATGATTCCTTAGAATCTACTAACATTTGGGTTTCTACATCTCGATAACCCTCCCTATCTGATATCTCTATCTCGATGTGTTCTAATCATTTGTTCTGGATTCACTCTTATATCGAATTTTTTAGACCACTAGACCATTTTGTACAATAACAAACATATCAACAACAAAACTGGCAATTTATTTTATTTGTCGTTTCATAACGGCGAGCTTTTTGGATGCAAGTACCCATTTCAATTTTCATACCATTCCTCAGTCTCCCCCCTATCTCGATAGTTCCTTCAATATCGAGATGTGGAGAAACGACTGTATATATAGTTTGGTCGCGATTTAAGAAATGCAAACCGTTATCTATTACAGGTCGCCTCTCACGTCTCGTGAAAAGGACCATCAGACAAAGGAAGATCGAGAATGAAAGAAAAATGAATAAATACTGGGTAAAAAAACGATAACCGCTCGGCGAAAGTCTTTTCCTGTTGTTGATAATGACTGTCAAAAGATAGTCTAGTAAGCTAAGAATTGAACATATCGAAACGCAAGAGAAGTGCGGCAATGGGTACATCTGCAAAATATGATCAGGGCCATCGGATAGAAAGAATATCAGTGAAAAGATTACCGAATGTTTATTGAAGGACTGAGAATATCGACTATAAAGAAATATATCCAGTGCAAGAGAGGCGACTATAATAGATACGGATCATACAGTAAGAAATTTATTATGAATTTGGGGCCAAATTCTCTCATTTGTATAAATAAACTTTCATGCGATCACTTGATTCAGTATAATCTTACCTCGCTGAAGTAAATCTTTTGGCAGAAAAGTATTTGAGCTGATGGTATGCTGAATATGAGAATATGCTTGTCAAGGGGATTTCAGTAACGATAGCAATGATCAAAGATTAGGAGGGAGGGAGATCAGTAACTGACTTTCTTTAGTAGAAATTTATTGGTTCTTCCAACAAACGGGTACCGCAAACTGCAAATCAGACCCACTCCAAAAACTCATATACCTTGATCTGAATAGGGCTCTGGTTATTCGAGCCATCCATTCAACCCACTCTAAATTCGTTTTGATTTTCTTGATACGACTTGGACAATCTCTTCTCTCCACAATCAACCCATTGCTCCCAGTTAGAGTTCATTGAAAGATCAATGGTTTTGCAAATAAAGCCCTCCGAGTGATTTTTCGTCGTGAAGGGCTAATGGCGGTTCGGTGGTCATCCACTTCATATAGGGTTCTTCTTGGGTGGCTAGGTTCGATAGCGTCAATCAGATATAAGCACAAATTGAGGCTAATTTATTTTTCTAATTAAATCCTTTTTTTGTCAGCGAATCCACACTACTGGATCTATTTTTTTTACTTTGATTAGTTTACTAAATTTTTCAGAACATCGACATTAAACTGTGGATTTGAATATTTGGTCTTTTAATGCCCATTCTACTATTGAACACCATACCGGGTTATGAGGCTGCAGATTCATAAACAAAAATTCATTAGACCAACTCACAAAAAAAAAATAAATCTCCCTGCTCATAGCATTTTTTTAACATCTGAGTCTAATAAAGGTTTTGGCGCCTAATAAAAGTTTCGCCAAAGGGCGCTGGAAGTCCACGCTTTGCAAACATAACATCGTCACAACAAATCGACACTATTGGAAAGTGCCAAATTTCTGAGGACTCTGTGCAGACAACTCCCAGTATCAACACTGGGGATGATACGATGCATGATACCGCACCTGCAAATCATCATCTTCTACTTACCTACCGGTGTTTGCAGTGTACCAGGCAAGCGCTCGTGCCAATCGCTGTCCTGAAGTCTTGGATAATGGACGCAACTTCAAACGATGTATCACAGTGGCACCATAAATCACTGTACTAGTTCTAAGGAAAATACGTTGGCCACCGATATTTTGTTTACGATAAAACGGTTGCGAACTGAATCGTGCGGGCAATAAACATTAGTTAAGATGATTACCTTCTCCGAATTGGTAATACACAAATCACCATTAAACAAAACTTATTGCTGAACTGCGAGCATAGCATTGTTCCATCGGACGTCAAGCTGCTTTCTGCGTCGAAGTTCTGGCGATATCGCTGCGCCTACCTGCTACAATTTCCACAAGGGGCTGCCCGAATAAAATGAAATTATACAACTATTCTTCTAGTTATCGTTTCAGAGTATAAAGAACTATAGTTAATTTTATGGAATCATAGAAAATACTGTACGCTTATTATTCCATGAATGATATTTACGGGCCTTATAATGGCTTTAGATTTTGGATGATACATTGAATGGGTTGTTAAGTATCATTGCAAAATTCAAAACCATCAACTTTGCATGTATTATTACCAAAGCAATGTTACTGTGAATCCTTGGTTTATCTGTTTTTATTCACGCGATCATTTCGAGTTTGATTATATTCAACAAAAATAATATAAATAGTATGATTTTTCAACAGTTCAGCTTCTAATCCAAATTAAACGCTGTGCGATGGTATTCAATTATACAATTACATATCTTTTGATGTATAATATTATTTACAACCTTCAATGGGATAATATTTTGTTTTTTCTTCAATTTTGTGTAATAAAATAAGCCAACACTAAAAGTTTCTGTTATATTTTATTTATAGAAAATATAGCTTTTCTAATCTTCTTAGTACATATTACTTTGGTGGCTATAATAACAGTGTCGTCAAGTGTCAATTGGAACAAAATCGTCCTGTCAGTTTCATACAAATGCGCGTTCAAACGAGCAGGAGACCTGTCAAACTTGTGTACATGACGTTACTCTTCTTATGGGACTCTACATGCTGTATTTTTTGCCACATTCGCCGCCATTTGCCGAGCGCAGCAGCAAGCATAAGCTGCGTTAACAGGACTCACTGTTACAGATGTCACTCAACAACTCCACCTGTAGAAATTATATTGAAAGAATGAATACATTGTAGTGGTGATGGAGCATTTCTATATATGTATGTAATATATATGCGTAAGGATGCGATAAAGCGATGCGATAAAGCGAGAGCAGATTCGACGAAAGTATTAGACAAAAATTATTTGTTAGCTCTCAATTTAGCTCCTCATATTGACTCGATGTCCGTAGCGTCTTTCAGCAGTTAAAAACGCTAAAAGTGAATCGGGAAAAGCTTTGCGCTGATGTCTACCTGGATTATTTTAACACTGGCACGTGGCGTTGAAAATACGCTACGTAGTCATCTTCTACAATGATCGAGATAAATACATTATTAAGGTACCCCAGGCAAGTGGGACCTAAAAAAACTAGTTCAGCAGCCAAGGTATTGCGCATACTTAGAAAACAGGGTATTTCAGGACATTAACCACGGATACATCATTATATGCTTCCGGTGTTGAAGTGTGAACTTGTTGTAAGCCATTTATTCAGTTACAACAATATTGGTAGTGGCAGAAATAAATTTACCTGTGGGACCCACTTACTTCTTCAAACAGGGCAAGTGGGACTATTCTGTTTTATACTGTCAAAGGCAAAACTAATTTGAAGAATGTAGATATTATTCTGTATTCCCAAGTCGCTAGTATTTCAGATCACGAATGGAAGTTTATTGCTCGTCAGACTTTTGTTTTGCAAGAAAGAAAAGGGTTACAATATTGTAGAATATAAAAAACAAGACAGTTGGTTCCTTATTTAATTGGCTGTTGGCTCGATGTTTCCTGTCTTTAAATGTGTTGATGGAAAGGATAAGCAAATCTTTGTTCACTTTTTCGAATCAATGTTTCTCTATTTAGAACACAAATTGTTATATAAATTGGAACTTCAAAGGAAAGTTTATTTAGGTGATTATTGTCTTAGCACTTTATTTATCTGAAAATCTGTAAATCTGATGCTGCTGAAGCAACTGAAACACAGGCAAACTATTGATCTATTGCAGTAATGATTGTTGCACTGTAATAAGAATTTCGCATAGTTATAACCACATTGCTTTTTTCCATGTGCAGGTGATAATGTTCAGATAATTTACACACATTTGGTAAATCAATTGTACACTACTTCTTAACTACGAAACCAAGCGTATCGAACTGCAGCTGATTTGGTCCATATGATATATATAGGCCTTAAGGTTATTTTTTCTGAACAACAATCTAAAACAGTTAATTGATTCTATCGATAATGTTGTTCAAATATGTCACTTGCCCCACGTATATTAAAACTCAAGGGTAGAAAGTGAAAACTGCAAGAATTTTGGCTTAATCAAAACTTTTAAATCGTTTTCGATGTCACCCCAACTATTTAATTGCTCGAAATATTTACTTTTCCACATCAATGATAGTTAGAAACGACTATTTTGTTAGAAATCCATTGAAATAAATAAAATAATGGCTTTTGCCGGTAGTTTAAAAGTCATGATTAAGCAATACCATTAGTATGAATTGCGCAAATGGTTTTGATTCAAGTATTTTGTCAGGTGAATTTGTTGATAGTTCTGCTTCATCTTTCTAGAGAACATTATTTACCCGTAAAACGTTCACCGAGTTAATCAGGCAATACCCACTTACCCGTATTTTCACTTGCCCCGGTACCTTACGCAATGTTCTGTAAATAGAAGCGTGGAAATATTAAAAGTAATAAATAAGTAAATTACTAACTAAGACAGAAATTATATTATAAATATTTGTAAAATAGGTCCATTTAAGCCAGTGAATTACCTGTTCTTAAAAAGTAATTTCTATTAGATTTGTTTCATGGCTACTACAACATCAAATAATAAACATTGCCTAACCACTCGTGATACTAAAGCCCTGAACGCAATAAAATGGAACGACTGTAATGGCTGGATTTGAGCTTAAATATCCTTGATACGATCGTAGATTAAGAGCGCAATATCTATGAAACCAACGTCCACCACTAACTGATATCAAGCAATAATTGAAAGGTTATTGCGATTAGTCAAATCGCAATAAGAAACACTCCGTGGACTTTAATGATGGTCTAGTGTATTCATCAGAGTTCCCCAAGCCTGACAAGTTCTTTAAAAGAGTACGTTTTCGCTTAATCAGCTCAAGCAAGCTGATTAAACGAAAAGCATACTAACAAATTTTGATTTATGGGTCCAACATCTACCTTGACAATACCGTTCCAGTCATTGTACTAACACATGGCCGTTTACAACCCGAGCACCACATACATTGAAAGGGCTATACAGCGAATATACCTGCATAAACATGGTCAACATAAGCATGTCTGTAATGAAATAAAGGGTGCTTCTTAGATAAACGAACATGTGGGAGAAAGAAAAATAGATTCAAAACATATTTCATATAATAGGTTTTTGACTTACACCCAACATTTTAACCACCACTGAGATCGCCACCTCCGATCACCACCGACTTCATTCAAAACTACAGAAGCAAATCTTCCTGACCAAGTGCGTCGACTTTAACACTGAAAATAAAAATACTTCTTTTTATGCAGTCAGGTGTGAATAGCTACCCCAAAATATATCATGTATGATTTTTCTCTTTACATATTATTTTCATTTCCATTCAGTAATCTTTACTATAAGATGTATAATCTACTGTCAACAATTTGGTATGATCAGCGTTGAAGCCAAAATTAATCATATGATTGTACGTAGATCGTACAGCTAATATTGATCACATGCGGAATGGAAATCTTATATGTAATAATAGCCATTCGATGCACGTTTTATTTCTATGCAGATTGCAAAGCTCCTTGCTCAGAAAACGATTCAACGGCGTTTCAACACTTGGAAGAAGATTGACGCTTCAGACATAGATATAATAATCAAGATGTTAGGTCAGAACAAATTGAGTACTCATTTTGTAGTTCCATGTACTAGTTTCTTACCCAGTAAAACAAAGCAACGCTTCAGCATAAATTCAGATAGTTATAGTTTTTCACTACGTAGGCAGGTATTTTTTACTGTTGTCAAAGGTTGTCATCCAGCTTGTATTTTATTATTTTTATTTTTTCAATGGTTTGCAGAAATTTACAATATTTTTAATTTTCCTTAACTATAATATTTTCAATTGTTTTTTCAGATTCGTTAGAACTCCTTGAAAGGCTTACAAGAAATTGCTTTGGAAAATTACGTTTGCACATTTTTTGCATGAATTTGACCAAACTGAATCTGTTGGGGATGAACGGCATAATAGCTGGCGGCCGAGGATGCTCAAAAGTTTCAAGGACCGTGCGTCCGCATGTTATCGGCAGAATCATGTATCCCTGATAGCATTCAATGGTCAATGCGGATTCATCATTGACGTTTGAGACGGGCGCTGTTTACTAAGAATGAATACTTTTTCATTCATCGAGTTCAATACAAGTGTTCATTTTATTAAACAGCGCCCGTCTCAAACGTCATTGTGTTCATTCAGTGCATTGGACCATGGTCAATGCACCAGTTCATGGTGACGTTTGAGACGGGCTTGTTTACTAAGATGAATACTTTTCATTCATCGAGTTCATGCAGGGTGTTCATTTTTTAGTAAACGGCGCCAATCTCAAGCTGTCGATATCATTCGGTGCATTGGACCCTACCTCGATACCGCTCTTCGGCAGACTTGCAAAATTTCGAACAGATCAGATTCACTACATCCTTGCCTACATCAATATTGTTCTTATGATCGTGATCAATTCAAATAATGAAAAATAATTTTGCTCTAGAATGGTGATAGATAGATGTTTCGTTTCTTTTGCGAATTGTTTCCCGATTTACGTGCGTAGTAGAGATCTGCAGCAGGAGCGTCGCAAATGGAAAATCCTTGTTTTTAATCGAATTCCAAGGAAAACAAAAAACTAAATGTTACCGAGTGGTAACATTTAGTTATCTTCAGATGATCAATTGAAGCGTGAAGGCTTCTTACTTGTTTTGTTTCCTAAACAGTAAAATTAAATTTATACGGTGGTCGTCAAAATGCAAACCAGGTGATTGACGACCTCCTAACGGTATGAAAATAGGAAGATAAAAAAGACGCGCTTCCGTGAGGGATGAGTACTTACTCAAGCCTGAGGCGGTGGGACAGAGAAGCCCTAAGCGTTTGGTCGTGAGGTTCTTGTGGGAAAGTTAAAGACAGAGGTGCCAAGTGTTTTTTGCGTATATTTATATCTGCAGTTTCTCAGAAAGGACACTTGACTCGACCTATCTGTCCAAAGGTCGCTACGACCTGTATTTACACTATGGGATCCCCATACAAGCGAGCAGTCAAAAATAAAATTGGACTTTTAAGTTTTCCACTTGCGTTTTAGCTGTGTGCTTGGTCGAAATAGCATGAATATGCAATTTCCAACCCCTTTGGGGATCGTCTATGAATTACGTAATTATTTTTTCATAGGGTTCGATTAACGTGACAAAGCAAACCTATTTAGGAAGTTGAAATTTCGTGCGTTTTCTTAAGGAGAAGGAAGGGGGCTGTACAAAACCAGGAACAGCAATTTATAGACTATGGCGGCGATCATGTTAAATGACATTAATTTCGCAACTTACGTGATATTTTTTTGTCTCCTCTCATGCCTCACAATTTTGTATTTCAGAACAATTTGTTTGACAAAGTACTAGGATCTGAAGGATCATAAGCATTAAATGTTAATCAAATAATCAGAATTAAGTAACTTTTGAAAAAGGTGTATGAAATTGAAATCGCAATCCCATGACATTTACGTGTACAAATTCAAAATGAGATTAATATATTCTCCAAAAAATGTGGACATTCATTTGTGGAATGTAAGAATGCTCCATTCTTTGAAAAGCAAATTCTTTTAATTTAAATAACAACACTACTTTGAATTACTTTTGATTTGTTTTCATAGTTTCTACAAGTTATATACAGCATCATTCTTTTCTGTGTCAGGTTTGAAGTCTTCAATGATATTTCTTCAAATTCCATCAACGTTGGAAGATGAGATAAATTCATCTAAAGTATTGAAGATAAAGACACTGAAAATCTTCAAATATTACAAAATTACGCATGGCATGAAATAACTAAGTGAAAAGAATTTACCAACGTCTCCTCGTTATCCAAATCGAGCTTAAAATGGATCTGATTCATATAAGGCACGAAGGAAAATGTCAACATTGCCTCTCTTGATCATTTCTTGCATTATGAGTTCAATTTGCTTCAACTGTTTATATTGACTTTCCGCTGGTTGTTCGTAGTGAACCTCAAAGGTAGATGAGTGAATAAATATTTCCCTACCATTAGCGGGCATTCCTTGAACACTGCTTGGGAATTTCATACGCTCCGTTCTAACTAAGATATTCGTCTTTTACTTTGCAATAAACATGTCAAATTAACAGTTCAGGAATTTATAAATATTTACATATTATGAAATCTCTCGTATTTAGTTCTCCATCAATAGCTAATGAATAGCTCAGAAAGTGGGTTTTAGAGGAATGGCTCAAACCACTCAAGCCCCAAACGCATTTCAGCGGAATGGCGACGGAAACATTAAATTTGACAGGAAATATGTGGGCAGACGCTGGCCCCAAATCCTTCCGTTACCGTTGTGCTACGTGCATTAGGGTTTATTCATTTACTCCTTTGAAAAGTTAATTAAATGAGCTCAAATGGTTATACAAATAAAGTCGAAATTATTACCAATAAATGTATTTTGACCAATATACCCTTTGAGCGCATAGTTCAGTCTGACCCATTTCAATGAAACGATGGGACTAGATTTCCGTCGAATGAAACTTATTTTGAAAATCGGACACAAATAAGTGTCTAAATGTACGATTGCGTTCTTTTGCGCACATATACAGACGCGCATGCACACACATACAGACATCACCTCAATTCTTCGCGCTGAGTTAGTTGATATATACCACTAGAGGTCTCAGACCTTCTATCAAACGATTCGTTTTTGGAACGAGCATTAACGCCCAGGTACGAGAGAGGCAAAACACGGTAAAAACAAATGAAAAAAAATCAAGGTAAACGCTCTGTTAATTGCAAAATACTGGCAAGAAATTCTTTCTCAGGACATTTGGCATTGAAGCTTTTGTCATGATGTATCATAAAAAGAACCCAGAGTTCCTGAGGAAAAAAAAGTTCTTCACTATCAAAGTTGAAAAATAGCGTCGTTTTGAAAAAATATTGCTTCCGCATTTTTTCAATTTTTTTCACAGTGTAACCATTAGTTTTTTTGCACACCATTTAAGCTTAATAACCTTTGTAATGATGTATTAACATTGAAGAAAAACATTTAAAAAAATATTTCAATAAATAGTTGAAAATAAAATATTTTTTCAGAGAAAATTTATTAACTTTTTACCCATTTCTGACTTGCCACCTTATATCACTGGAACTAAGTGCCTAGAACTTCAAATTTAGAATTTCTCTTAATTAGAGTATTATTAATGGAGAGAAAATATTTTAAAATAATTCAGAACTTGACATTTTCGATTAATGCCAATCCTATAGTGCAATGGCATCCTGCTCGATCGCCATTCGTACCCTGGATTCTGGTTAGCTCAGTTCGTTGGGGCCGGCTACGTTATCGTTTGACCGCAACATCGCTCGGCCACTTGTCGGAAGCTGTTGTTTTGTACGACATTCAGCTGCTTGCCTTATCAGGGTTTAAGGTCCTCCCACCACCCTTCGGCCACCTGAGACGGCTGCGTTCCCGTTTGGCCTCCATGGGTGTCTTTGACGACCAGATATAAATGGGTGCATCAAAGGCACCCGACCGTCGCGATATCGTCCGCGACTAACCGACATATATCGACCAAGCACCTGTTGGTAATTTAATTACTGTTGAATAAAACTCTCAGTTGAAATCAAAAATTTACAGTTACCTATATTCACACTTCCGATAGCCTTGCCGAAGCTAAGCAAAAAGAGGCCTTCTGCAATCTGCGCCCACCCTGAACGGCTGCCATGTGTCTGGCAGTAGCTGAGGTCTGTGATTCCTTCCGGGACTGAGCGGTTCAGGAGCCATAAAATTAGAAAGTCATACTGTTATTGTTAAAGGGATATGGCTTGCGATGCGGAGTTTAAATTCACTTTTCTAAATAAAGTTCAAATATAATAAGTTCTACTTTTTAATCATGTTCACCAGAACACTTACAGTTTCTAATAGCTTTAAATAGGTAAACTTCACTATAGTAGTATTTTTTCACAATAATTAACTGCAAACGTTACGCTTCATTTTGTAGATTGTTTGTTTGAAGAAAAACATACAAGAAATATTGCTATAACAACAGGGATGCCAGAAGATATTTTTCATATGTCTTCACAGTCGTTTAAAATGTCTTCAAATGTCTTCAATATTAAAATTACGATTATTAGCAATTTCCAAAATCAATAAGGTTTATAAATTCAATAATCTCCTTGTTTACTGATATGGAATAATGTTTATTTTTTAACATACAAATTTATTTAGAATTCAAAGAGGATATTCTTTGCTTTAAAAATTATTTAATTTTTTATTATAAACGAAGTTTCCCCTGGATTTTGTACACAGGTCATCTTTTAAACTTCAATTTTTCGTGGAATTCTCCTTAACTTTTCAAAAGGACCTAAGTAACATTTATTTCATGAATTAAGTTGAATAGCACAATCAACAGAACAGAGAAACAATGATATTCAGGTGTTCATGAAAAATATTAGCAAGTCACTGAAAGGATAGCGAAACCTAAATTTAAAAAGAAACCTGTTGGGATTCAAAAATTTACTGTGAAATACTTGAAGTAACATCAGAGAATTTTCTGAAGGGCTTCAGTTAAGAATTTCTAGATCAACTTCCGGATAAATTCTGATGGAGCTTCTTATAACTTGCAATAATTTCTTTTGGATGAAACTAGTACTTCTGGAAGTCTCCTGAAGAAATTTACAAGGGAATTCCTGTTTGGAAGATCCAAAGTTTACTGAAGAAACTTCGGAAAATGTTCAGAAGGAACATCGGAGAATTCTTGAGGAACTTAAGAAGGAATTTACTGCTTAAAACTTCAGGGGTTAATTCCGGATGTTTTTTCTGGAAGAATACGAAGGATTTTCTGATGAATTTTTTAAAGAATATTCCTGAGATTACTAGGAAGCAATTTCCGGTGGAATTCTGGAAAACTTCTGGAGGAAATTCTTGGTGGTAGTTCTGGATGAATTCTTGGTGGAGCTTCCTGATGTATTGCTGCAATTTCCGAAAGCAATCCTGGAGGAAATACCAGATAAATTTCATATTATACTTCAGGAGGCATTCTTGGAGAGAGTCATTCTGACAACTTTCTTAAAAGATCTTCCAGAGGAAGAACTTCCAGGAAGAGGATCCCTTGTGGAGCTTCCCGCCGCAATCCCAGGAAAACTTTCGAAAAAATCCTGGAGGAGCTACTGGGAGGAATTCGTGAACTACCGAAGGTTCTGGAGAAACTTTCGGAGGATCTTCAAATGAATTCCTGGAGGATTTTTCGGAAAAACCCTGAAACTTCCGGACCAATTTCCTGGAAAGATTACCGCAGAAGAATACCGGATGATTTTTAAAGGAAATTCATAGAGGAATTTGCAGAGAAAATACTGGAAGAATGTTTTGAGAATGTTTCCTAGAAGAATAATCAAAGGAATTCAAAAGAAGAATTTAACAAGAAGTGTGTAGCAAACGGAAGCATAAAATGTCATCTCATGTCATTTGACTAATTTATTCCATAACTAATTTTGAATGTATATAATTTGAATATATAACAGCAGGTAGGGTTATATTTTTTGTCAAGGGTACATTGCTCTAAGTATAACATCAAAGGCTGGAAGTGGCTCCTTAAAATGTCACGACAATTTGACATAATATATTGAATGACATTTTGCCTCCCACACCCCAGATTACATATTTACAGCAAAGTCATTATACAAAGTTGTCGTATTTAACCGCTATAAGTTCGTCCTTACCAACATAAGATTGTTGTACCTTCTGAAAAAAAGTTCTGGGAAATTATACAAACGAATGCAAATGACATTTCACAACACTGGTAGCAAGTTTCCTCAATTTCTTCTGGGTAGATTTTTCCTGTGAAATTACTTAGAAAAGTAAAAGAAATATCCATTTAACATAGCATAATTTCAAATTTCTTATTGACATTCAATGAATTTTTTATGAAATTATTTGGAATGGTACTGTGGAAACTAAAAAGGGATTGTTAATGGGAATCGTGGAAATCCAGATGAATTTTTCGTTTACTTTTGAAGTTTCCTTTAATAACTTTCTACGGAAGTATTAAATATTAATTTTGCTGCTGATTTCCAATTTCAATTCTGTGAATGTAGACGAAATTCCTCATAATTTTCATCAAATTCTTTTAAAGATTCTAGAAAATTCAAAAGAGTTTCCCGTCGAATATTTAGAGGGAAAGTCATGGACATGAAGGGTCAAATGAATTCGTAAGGAATTTAGAAAAAGATCAGGTTCTAGCTCAACGATTGATTAGATTAAATCAAGTCATAGAAAGAGTTAATATATTTTTATAAATTATATCGGCCATTTGCGTTCCAATGTAATGATCGAAATACCTTTTACATACACGCCACAGGTTTTTAATACCAGCGCCTAACTCCAAGTTAGTACGTATAAAGTCTAAAATGCGTTGCGTTTATCAATGACTAGTGTGGACATAACTTGTATTTGGAAATTCTAAGCCCCCAGACAAAGACTATTATAACTTTTGTATTTTTTTTGCATAATTTACATATGGTTAAGTTCAGCCAAGAGAAACCGCACCAACGGCACGACTAACAGCGATATTTTGTTCGCAAAAAACAAACAGAAAAGTATTCATGTTAAGTCAACGTACATTTGTTATGAGGATCCTCAACTATGGCGTTGAACGATGTCGATGCGATTTACATTAAGTGAATCTATTACATAAAACCTTAACTTCAAAAATAGTAAATTTTCATTAGCGCTTGGTAGCGATTTGGCTGAACCCCGACTATACAGAAGTCATAGGTTTTATAACTAAGAAATAAAACTATTTTTCTCTCCTTTGGCTTATTGATTGTCTTCAGTATCTGCAAATAAGTAGATAAGTCTTAAATATTTTGAAAAAGTCTTCCGTATCTTCTGCGAAATAAATGTCTTCACAGAGATTCAAATGTCTTCAAATTGAAGACATGTCTTCAAATCAGCATCTCTGATGAAAGCAGCATCAGTCACTAAAACTTGTTCTAAGGGTCCATCAATCGATTACGTACTGCAGCGACGCTTTTATTGTTGTGTACCGAAGACCGTTCATAGCTTATAAGCTTGGAACCTGAAAAAATATCCAGTTTCATATTGATTGTTGCTTCAGGTCGCAACAATATGGACATAGTATGCAAAACTGCAACCTGCAAGCAGGAAATGTATCCGTGGAAGCTCCACACCAAACGAAAGAATGCCAAATCCTGCTAAAGCAGACAATGATCAGCGACGAACAAATTAAAAGTAAAACTGTAGTCAAAGATGCCTGTCAACTTCAGAGGATGTCCAACACACTTGTTGTATCTGAATAAGCGATAGGGAAAAATCTAACCACTGTGGGCCGAAAGACCCGGGTGTACAATCCCAAAACGATGAGTTTACCACTCCAACAGCCCAATGTGTTTTCAATTGACAAGTGAAAACGTATCTCATGCCACCCAAGCTACACACGGCAATTCGTATGATTCGCCAATACACGAATGCAGACCGTGGTGGAGGCGTAGCTATCCATATAAAGAGAATTCTCCTACAGTCAACTGGATTTCTAAAACTACATTAATCCATATGGTCTGGCAATCAACACCGCTGTCGTCACTGAACATTGGCATCTCTATCCAGTTGAATAAAATGCGCTTCCACACCAGATTGGCGCATTATACGAATGTTATCTTAGGATGTTCTGTTCTTCATTATTGGAATTTCAACGCTCGGCACACGATGTGGGGTATTATTTCGACTGACGGGTAGTATTCTCTCGCGGGAGTACATCATAGTTCTGTAACTATCGAAGTCTTCAACGTCACCCACCAGGGAAGGATGGTCATTAATATTAGATCTCTTGATCTAATCAAAATGTCAGTTCAAATCGTTGTCGTCATTAGCCGTGAACTGTCGTCGGATCATCTTCAACTTGGTGCCTCAGGTCGATGCTACAATGCTACAGTTCTCGGTGCTACAACCAAGCAAATTGAGTCTTTTATGGAGACGATCAACGAGAATATCGACCACAACAAAATAGACGAATCCATCAATCTGGTAAATATCATCCTGCGTGCTGAAGACGCAAGCGTACCGGAAATAACAATCGTTCCTCAAACTATTGTTTCCAGATCAATAAAGCTGCTTCTCCGTTTAAAAAAGGTAAAAACGACGTCAGTACTTGCACATGAGACCCGAATGCTAGGGACAATTGTGTCTCAGCTCAATAACACCTTTAACAAGTAAAAGCGCGATATCGATTCGAATTTAAAGCAAATCTCCCGGAATAACGTGAAGCTTTAGCCCTCCCTTGAAGTTGATAGCAGCCTGCTAATGTATCTGCACAAGCTGAAGCATCAGCTGCTACCTTCGTCGCAGCACACAACAATGAATTCACTGAATGGTGATCGCGACGACGGAAGTGAAGTGATTGGGGAAACAGGAATTGCAAGCATATCTGACAGCGACAGCATTATTACGAACATAATGTGCTTGTTAGACCAAAGATGTTTAAGAACCCAACAGGACGACGTCAAAGAGCTTGACAGACGTGGTGGGGGTTTTGTGATGATACAAATCACTCCCAAAAACCACAAGTGTCGAAAGCGGAGCTATATCAAAACGAGCTGTGCCGCCGCTTCAAAGCATAAGCCCAGAAAGTACCATCGGCACATCAAGGTTCAGATGCTCTTTCCTGACTAAGCGCTGATCTGGCACTAAACACCAAGTGTCAACCCTCGCGTAGCTCGGGCCAGACGATGGAAGTGATCACGGATGTATCGGGCGTGATCATGTCGTTCCTGGACAACCGTGGTTATCACAGCAAGAATCTCAAATTTGGTGTACAGGCGCTTTTGTGCCCTAGTAGTGGAGGCAAATCCCGGTGGAGGACCCTACTAGAGGCCAGTAAGAGTGCGGAGCGAGAAATACTCAAACTTACGAAGGAACGGAAAATGGAGGAACACCAGGTGGAATAAGAGGCTGAATCGAAGATTCATCCTGTGAAAGGGAAACGGTGGCGGAGAGGCAGACCGAGGAACTCCTAAGGAGGATGATGACCGTGACAGGGCGACTCGAAGCTCAATGAGTTACGCAGGAGGCGCTACCGAGAAGTCTGCAGACCCTAAGTGGGAAAGACAGGGAGAAGGTTGAGCGGAAGGCCGGCCTCCCAAGCGGAGAAACCAGTGCCTCTACCAAGATAAAGCTCGCCGGGAGAAAAGTCCTACCTGGTGGGATCGTGAACTAGAGCGAGGAGGAAACGTGTGAGCGCAAAAAGAGTGCGGCAAGGTGGAACAGTGCGCACAACTTTGCAGAAAGGGGAGAGTCAGGAGGAAGACGGGTGCGCCTTCAATGGCGAGTGGTAAGCGTAAGACAGAGGCAGGGGCGATTATCATCAAAACTGACGTCTAAAAGCTACGCTGAAGTCTTGAAAACCATGAGAGATGATTCTCGCCTTGAAGCGGGATGTTGCTCGAAGAGTTCTGAGTACAAAAAAGTTGACGGAGGAGGTCCTGGGGTTCCAAGTATGAGCCTTATGCAGTCTCGAACATCCAGTGCAAGGGCCTGAATGAAGTAACAGAATTTGAGGCCGCATTGACACTGAAGATCAGTGCAATGTCAAGATCCAGTAATCTGCGGTTCAGTTACCGCCAGCTTCTACTGAGGAATGCAGAGTTACGCATTTCCAAGTACCTTGACCTGAGCCAAAAAGGTAATAGATGAGGCTAAACTGAAAGTGGATTGGTCCCGGTATGTCCACGCTAAGTATAAGCCAACCGCTTCAGCAGACCTGCTTCAGGTATTGTCTTGCAACGGACATATAAGTCATATGACTATCTAAAGGACCACAATCGCAGTAAACCTGCTGCCGTAGGTGTGTGGAGCTGAAAGGCCACTAAGCTCTCACTTTTCAGGGGCTGCCGAGTGTCTGATCTGTCCCAGGTACAGACAACAGACACCTTACCGGTGTCTGAACCTGTCCGGCCTCTAGAAGGATCCATACACTCAGGTAACACAGCTAAACCCTAAACTGCTGCGCTGCAACGGTCGGTAATCAGTGTAAAGCTGATGTAGCTTTGCTGTCTGATCCATACCGCATCCCTGCTGAAACGTCAGTTGGATTGGATGAGTCTCGAACGGTGGCCATCTGGACTTGCAGACGTCCATCCAGGAGATATGATCACCTGATGATGAGGTTTCGTCATAGCAAAGGCAAACGGTCTTTACTTTTGTAGCTGCCTGCTGTCCTCTCCACGGTGGACGTCTTTCCACTTGCGCTAAATTTCTGATGATTAACTCATGTAGCTATTTGCGCATATACGATAACGCCTGGATGTGGAAGCGGCGGGTAGGAAACCAACTACTGTATGTGATTCTGACTGCGCATTGGCGCGGTTGCGAGTAAGACAGGTTATACTGCTGAACGAGAATTCAAATAACTATAAATTCATGGCACACATTAAATAAGTGCACCTCGTTAATTTAAACCATTAAAAGCTTTCAAGCAATGTTTAACAGAATGGCCTTTTAAGCGAGTAACACCATAGCAGTATTGCATGGCCCACAAAATAAAGGAAAAGTTAATTCACCCAACAAACGTGCGGGAGCTCATAAAGCGATTTTTCTACCAAAAAGCAATCTTCTTCGACTGAAAAACTATTTATTCAGCTCAAATTGTTTGTTGGGCATGTTATAAATACCATTAAATAATGCGTTATTTTTGCTGATTGGCCGAAAATGAGATGAGAAACCCTATTGCTAGTCGGAGAATGGTGGACAGTTATCTGGGGAGCCCCAACTTTCGTGTGGATCCTGGCCTCAGAAGGGGTACTTTTTATCCTCCAAAAACGTGCGTTTCTCAGAATAAAACACACGCTTGTGTTAGCTGAATTTTTGCATCTCCTTTCAGGTTCCAATCAGGTATGACGAACCATTATCAAACGTTCAATCGGCTAAATGAAGCGCCATATCATTTATACAAACACCTTCCATTGCTCTAAACTTCAAGGCCATAAACCGGACTCGATACAGAGATCTTCGTCACGCTTTCTACATATGCGCCATTTCCACGGCAACGTTACTGGCATGCTGGAAGAACTGAACGTCTAACGCACAACCCCGGTGATCAGAACACCAAGACGCCAGAGTACCACAACAAGTAAGTTGCGATCACAAGTAATCAGAAAAGCTTCGTAACGTACCGTTCTTTCCAGGTGTCCAGATGTGGTGCAAACAGATCGAGGTTTGGTGCGATACGATCTCGGTGATCGCCTCAGTCGGCAGCGTTGCCAACCTCAACCGGAGGCTGTACGCTTCACGGGGATCTCACCTGTTCCACAACCTGCAGAAGGTTCCGTCAACAAGACTGATAGGGGAAATTGTGATCAAAGTTTGTTCGTCTTCGGCAGTGCAAAACTGGAAGAAGATCAACTGGAAAGTTGGCCAACAAACTGGAAAGGATATTCGGTTGGCAGTTTGGTACAGATGGTTGATCGTGCCGTATTTCGTTTAAAAAAGTAAGTTCAGATTTTCTGGCATCAATAATATTTCCATTAATGACCCAGATTTTTTATTACGTAGATTTTAAATCTCCAGTAGTGACGGAAGAAATGATTAGAGTGCCTTGGGTGTTTACAAACAATTATTGTTTGCGAGGAATGAAAATCGTTCCGGTAACTTCTGGATGACGGGATGTGGGGATCAAATTCCAGGCCTGGAAAATGCCATCGACGTCTTCAGGAAATTGATGTGGCTGACAATTCCCGAAAAATCTTCGATGTTCACCGCTACGGAATCAGGCCGGGATATTACTGTTCAGTCCTCCGGCACTGGAAAGACTTATTTAAAATTGGGTACAATGTAGAAAAAATGATTTAAGACTGTTCTCTATTGAGTTTACGGTTTCTAAGCTGGCGAAACCTGGAACCTTCGGATGATATCGGTGGTCCAGAATTGTTGGCGAAATAAGCCAGTCGAGGAGAATGTACGCAATTTGTTCGACCGGCACGAAGTGCCAAAACCTTGTGTTCCTGTTACTGTGATGGGTTGACAGATTGCTTTTGAAGAACACGACTCAACAGGAGTTACGGACCGTGTAGTAGACAATTTACTCACCGGGCGGACGGCGTGGAAGGCCTTCAAGGGTGACGGTGATCGGAGCCACTTCGAGACCAGAACCTCGATCAACATTGCTACGATCCGGTCAGATTGATCGATTAGTCGAGTGCAGTTACCAGATGAAGTAAGTGAAAGTATCTAACAGTATCCTTGATGGTTTCTAACCCTTCTTTGTTCTGTTTCCAATCACGTTGCGATTTTCAAGGCACAGAATACTCTTTGGACTGCCGCTGATGTGCAACTTCAATATTTTGCCAAAAGAGTAATGCTTATACCGGAGCAGACATTCAATCCATTCTGACATTGGCTAATATGCCGTTCAAATTGCCCTTTCCAGTGCCGTAGACGATGAGGTAAGGGTGAAATTTCTTCGGTGTCTTTTTCATACCGCGGCATGATGATAAATCTCTCTGTTCGCCTGGAAAACTAATCCAGTGTACAGCTCCTGGTGGTGTTTTTCAATCCGTGCGAACAAACGCCGCCAGAGAATGAAACGCACAGATTAGCGTTAAATTACAATCAGATTTTTAATTATTGTCAGCAGCCATCGCAGCGAGTGGGAGATGATATTGCCTTAGAGCAGTTAATTACTGCTCAGTCTCCGTTCGAGAGTCCATAAAGCATAAGGCGAAAGCACACAACAGTAGCGATGTCGCTCGCACCGCACCCACAAGGCAGCAGCGATAAGATATTTCCGCGGCATCCGTTTTGCGTTTATTGCATCACGAAACGGAAGGCGGTACGAACCTGAAGGATTTAGCTGCTCTTGTTGTAGGGGTTGTGGTTACTCGGAGGGCATCACTTTGTTAGCACATGAATGTAGGCGCTGTTGTGAAAAGGAGTCTTTGCCGTTTTTATAAAGGAGAAAGGAGAACAAAGTAAGGATGATGATTTCTGCTAGTTCCGGTAACAACGGTAATGACTAGCAGGAGTTTGTGTTTTATCATTAGCTGCTGATATCGCTAATCGTTTTGCATTGATACATACATCAATGGCTTGGTGATAAGTAATGTTGGCGAGTAATCAAGTTATTTTATTATTTTTTGTCGCGATAGTTTTGTATGTCAAGAATTTAAAGTTTTGAATTCTTGTTTGGCGATATTAATATGCATAATATCTATTTCTAAATATCTCTCATCGATCCGACTATAAAGACTCGCCATACCAACCACGCCAACGCAGCATAATTTAAATTGAGCATCAGTGGCCGATGACGTACAACACGTTTGTAGCAGCCAGTTTATCCCAGATTAGTTACGGAAAAAGATATTTTTAGTTACTAGATAAAAGATTGTCGCTGTCAAATCGCTGTCCGGAACATCTTTTGCTGGCGAGATAGGGAGCTAAATGTCAAGAAAGGAAAATCCATACGAGTTGACAACGATGCCCAGCATGTTCCGGGCAGCGAGAACCACAGGGAACTGAAGCGACAATCTTTATCCTAATGCTTTAATCTCTTTTTATTACAAACGATAAGTACTATTTTGTCCCCGGCAGTTACCTAACATTATTCATTTGATCTTTCCGATGGCATGAGACCATACACTTACGTTTATTTTTCGATTCACTTGATAACCTGGCTGTTTTCCAAATTATAAACTACGGATCCAGTTTTTAAATTGTTATTTCTTTAATAAAAAAAGTCCAATGCAAAGTTATCCTAGCCTGGTTGGAAGAAGATCGATGCTACTCTCCACCGCTGGCAGGTCGGATTACGCAGGAAGTTTTAGATACTTTATTATAGTGATTTTCAACAGGTGGTGAGGTTTGAAATCAGCAACTGTTTGAAATAAGCATATTTCTTTTATGTTTCCTGTAAAATATCTGTAAGCGACTGTTACTAAAATTAACTTATTCCTTCATCAGAACCACTGTGCGGAGACTCAGGCTATCTTACGGCATCAATATAGAGGATAGAGATGATACCTTCTCATCTCTTTTGCAATATTCTCTGCCAACTCTTAGCTAACGCGAAGGGAGAAAGTCGCCTAACTCTGTAATTAGTCAGTTTCAATCTATAAAACTAACCGAGCCGAACGGATAGTTTTTTCTTGAAAGCGTCGTTTTAATGTACTTCAAAGTATTATTTATTTAAAACCAGTGCTGCGAAAATCAGGGCCAGGTATTTGCATTTGGTCTTGGAAGCGGATATTGAAAAGTGCATATCGTGAATATCAGCGCGGATTATCGATAGTAAATTGTCAGGTTACTAATTTCCGTGCGGTATCCATATTATGATGTGATACGCTATCCGTCTATACCGTATTGTTTAACGAACAGTGGCTATAGTTCAGGTCTGAGACCTACTGTGAAAGTGCCAGTCCAGATTGAACAATAAACAGAGATCGAATCAGTGCTTTATGTGTACTGGCTTTGTGGACATTTGCATAATTGCTTAAATGCCTAAAGAGGCAAGTTCATATGCATTAGTAGTTTGTACGGCCAATCAAATAAAATTGGTGAAGATAATCATTCTATTGGACGTGAACTGGAAAAGAAAGTGTATCTGTTACTTTTTTAACGAAGACTATCGTGCGGTTTATCCCTGTTGCTGCTGTTGTTGATCCTGGCCTGTGAATACCGAATGTTGCTGATCGTCACTAAAGAAACCATCGAGTGCTGCTGCTGATGGAGTTGGAACTGGATGTTGCCGAGCGTTTGTACCAAGCTGATTATGTCTACGAAGAAGCGATAAGCAAGATAAGTTGCATGTTTTACTTTGGGGTATCTATTGTTAAAACAGACGAGCATGATTGCATGCTGCTAGGCAGCCGTCTAAGAATCGAGCAAGTTATATGTTGCTTGGTGAGGGTATAGGATTTTGTTTGATTCGCTGGTCGGTTTTCTGATTTATTAGGGTTTGAAAATCGCCCAGGTGATCATAGTTTTCATTTCTATTTGTTGGGTTTCTGTCAATCGCTATTCGATCAATCAATCATGAGTCGCTGTGGAACTGTGAATGTGAGTTAGTGATAATTAGATGAGTGCAAGTGCAAGTAGCCACCTTGGCTGATAATAAGATTGCGGAAACTATCAAAATGGGAGAACAAATCAAGATTATCGTCCCCTTCAACCAAAGAGTTCGTGTCTAATTGTAGGGATTCTCGTGATGGGGATACACAGTTCCATTTAGAATCACAAAACTTGACGAGGCTTTCGAGATGTTCTGCTTGACGTTCGCACGCAAATCGAAATGCTGTTGGAAGAGATGTTGAAGCTCGATGAGGGAGGAGGGCAAAGCAGGACAAAGCATCCGCAGATTCAGAAGCGGAAGCAGAGCCAGACACGTTAACAGAAGGAAGTTTGTCGACGAGTACTTCACGTTGAGACGACGATTACAGGCCTGTATTCCGAGTCCTAATCGCTCAAAGCTGCCACGGCGACGCAACGGCTATCCATGAAACTGCCAGCTGAGAAGCACCGTTGTTCAAAGGAAACCTGCGGGACTGGTTAACGTTCGCGATTCGCTTCAAGAACCTGATAGCGAACAATAGTCAACTATCGGTGACAAATTCACGTATCTCGTTCATGTGCCTTTCCGGAGAAGCTCAAGAGATAGAGTCGATCGAGATGACTGGGTAACTATACCATAGCGTGGGCTCTTGAGTCACGGTATGAAAACAAGCTCTTGGTCAAATCAACGTTTGGACGCTCTTTTTGCGTTGGGCCAATTTTTATAAAGGAGTAGCTGATTCACTGAATCACATTTAAGTGAATTTGATAAACATCTTCAAATGCTTTGATAAGCTGGGAGAAAAGCGCTAAATGGTGCGTTTGGCATATTTGGCGAACAAGTTGAACACTACAACTGAGACTCTGGGAAACCGGGCATCGGTCACAAGATGTTCAACCTGGGACGGGACTTGCAAAGGGAAAAATGTAACTTCATCTGCAACCAACCAAGCGCTGTCACAGATTATCCAGATGCAACAACCTTTTGTGTAAAAGTATTGGTAACCATCAAAAGTATTCGAATGATTTTGTTGCTACAGTACTTTTCACTTTGAAAAGTATTCCTAGAAAAAGCCGGACGACAATATTTAACAGTTATGAATACGTGTTTTTATTTCCGATAGGAAAATCTTTTATAAAATAAGTTTACAAATCCGTAAATCACAAACACTTTTTATTGTGCTCAGAAGATTCTACCAGGATTTAGGTGAAACACTCCAAGGGAAACGGTGAGAATCGATGATCAACTGTGATGAAAAGAAAGAGCAGAAGTGTCAAAACAGGAAAAAAGCCGTCTTTGCAGAGTCTCATCTCAGGTTCAACGTATAATGCTGACTAAAGTTCCTGAAAACCACTGTATCGTTCTCCGGTGGTTTTACACCAACTCCGCTCCGCTTTCAGTCGGATCAGAAAGACAAGAAACCGACCCGGCAGCTACACTGGAATCCAACTTCAAGCTCAATCCGTCTGTCCATTCTGCGGAGGAATCAGCGCCGCCATTCCATGGAAGTTGACTCAAGAGTTTGAAAGAAGAAATGCAGTGATGATGATGAACCGTTTTGTACTTTAGCAGGTGGTGGTCACGTGTCTAAATCATGCAGTCGAGTTCGTGTCGCATGTGTAGTCCAACGGCATCATTCTATGTTACATCAAGCACAGCTCAATCGATTCTCCCCGTCAGTCAGTTCCACAACCGTTCAGAAGTGATTCCAACGTCCTCCTCAGAACCCACAGATACAGACACAGGGAAGTACAACACAACCTCAGGAACAACCACTTTCACAAAATCCCATCCATCTCAGCGATCAAACATTTGCCCAACAATTCCAACCTCACAAGTAGAACACGACAGGTTCAAGGTCAGGTTCAGGTTGAAATTTAGAACAATGTCAGGTTCGGGTCAGGTTTGAGTTTGTGAGATGAAAAAAATGTCAGGTACAAGTTTGAGAAATAAGTATTTTTCTTTATTCAAGAAATTTCAGCCCCTGGACTGGTTCTTCTCTGTGGAGAAAAGAAGGGCATTTAACCCCCCTGGGCAATACTAGCAAGCAAGAGTTTACAATATTAACTATATTAAATTCAAATAACAATAAAGAAATGGTCATGAGATGATCGAGGTGAGTTCGTGGAACCCTTGTTAGGCGTTATGTCTTCTCTCGTTGCCTATAAACTTCTGCACATGGTGGCTTTGATTAGATGCTCTGGTATAATCCAGTATATTTCAGGAGATTTATCAGCCGGGCTATATTATCCAGGATCGTTTGTTAGTGCGGTCGTATGCTACTTAAACTCGTGGAGGACTCGTGCCGCTTCATGTGGACAGTTGATAATAATGAAATGTTCAACCGAATTTTGCGTGCCCCATGTTATGGGAAATTTTTTGTACCCAGTTCTCAGCTGGAATGATTTTTGCTCAGGTGTTTCTTTAGGTCTTCAGCGACAGATATCATTTTTGATTTTCCGTAGAAAATGGGATGCTGATTATGCCAATTTAATGACGCGTTTCTAATAAAAATGACTGATATCCATTTTTCCAAATCCACAATGAGGACATCCTTGGTTAAATGAATTTGAACGTCTACAAAAGCTGCTAGATGGTCGGCTTCTTCGTGCCGCGAATCTCCCACAGTGCCCTGGTATCAAAGGAAGACGGTATCAGAAGGTGCTTGTAGTTGGATCTCCTATGAATCCACGGATGGCGTGCTACGTCGGAAGATAGCGCTGAAATGGCGCTGGCGGAGTCATCAGTACGACAATCCAGTTTAGTGATGGTGTAGTGCAAGCAAAGAGGATTGCAGCAACTTCTGCCGAAGAAAACTGGTATACTCTGGGAGACGGAAGAAATGACATTACTGCATCATTGACCCTATCCCCTACCTTGTCGCCAGATTTGGAACCATCCTGTGTATCGAAGCGTAAGTGCGGAACTTGGTACCAAGTAGTTCTACAACACATAGGCGGCGCAGCAGGATTTCGTTCCTGCTCAGGTGGTTTTGATTGACATGTCGAAGTTCAGTTTTGGCGAATTCAACTTCTGACCATTCAATGAATTTCGGCCACCAGAGGAGCACCTTGTTGCGGCATGATTTTCCGAGTCGATTCGCCATCAGGAGAAAAACTCACCCTACATGGTTCGTTTTCTCGATAAAGCTAGTAGCTCGTTTGCAGATGGTATCGATGCCAGGTAGCTTGAAGGGCAACCTCCACTTTCTACGCATGTAGCATCAGAAGGTGTCGAGGCAACAGGCCGGTAATCTGGTAGCGATGATATACGGGTGCGAGTGCTGTTGTCAAAGCGTCAGTTGATGACAGGTTAGTTCAATACCGTAGAGTAATCTGCTGTTGATGATTGCTTCGGATACTCGCCAACCGTACATCGCGGTTGCTCATTTGATAACGTTTGATAAGGTGCGTAAGAGATTCAAACGTAGTTTAATTTTGTTTACTTGCTTGATCTTGGAATGTAAGACGGCGATCAGTTAGACGCGGTATTCAATCGATTTTTCAAAGAGTTGTTTGTCTATTGGCGCAGACCGTTGAACACATGGGACGGTGAATGAACTGCAAATGTGCATTATAGCACTTTTTTATCGGTGGCGATATCCAGAGCCTTCTTCGTTTGCCGTTGGCGCTTAGCGTTCACAGCAACTTGGAGCTTGCGCCGCAAAACTTTCTCAGTTGAACCCACAGCTGCCAAACATGATGTCATCTGCATATACGAAGATGTATATTTCTTTCGGAAGGTTAACGAAGATTTCCATTAATTGCCTGAAGATCGTGACGGCAGCGCTGGCACAGAGGCCCTGTGGACCCCAGTATCCTCAGCAAAACATTTCGAGCGGTAGTTGCCAACACAAACTTGGAAGGTTCTTTACGGAGGAAGTTTCGTAGGAAGTGGAAGTGTGTCCTGATAGACCCCCATTTCCTGAGCTGCTGTATAACACCGGGTGTCCAAGCTCGATTATAGCTTTCGCCAGGTCAATGTGGCAAAACCAGTGTGTTGATCCTCGGATTTGGCATCGCATGTAGAACTTGAAGCTAAGGTTGCAAAATACGTACCCGTTCGGCGGAGCGAAAGGCGGCGTGCTGCCTGTGGTCGAGATACCCATTAGATTCGAGAAGAGTGATGAGCGACGATTTACCATTCTCTCCATAACTTTGCTGATGCAGCATGTCAATGATATCGATGAAAGCTTTTAGGTGTTCTTGAAGACAGTCCATCTGTTTCGGAATAGGGATTACAAGGCTGTGATTTCCAGTGGTTTGTGGTAAGGGAATTGTCGACCATTCCTTGTTTAACAGTCGTAATAGAGTCGCCTTTTTCATTGGGGTGAGATGCTTCAGGGGTTGGGTAGCCTATTTCGTCAGTCAGGCAGATTTGCCTTTGCACCTGGATAGCGCCATTTTCTAGCTCATTTAAACAGAGCAGTTCGTTAATTGCTTGGGCACGTTGTATCGGTCGGGATGAGCATTTTGTCCAAATCATCTGTGGTGGCATTTTTCCGATGGATGAAAACATCGCTATATGTATCGAAGGATGAGAGAGATGAGAAGTACAGACCAAGCTCATCAGCTATGATGGCAGGGTCGATGGTGAGTACACCTTCAAAGGTAGATTGCCATACCATGACTTTTGCGTTTCCCACAGGAAGCGTGTAACTTTTATAGCACTGTCGTCGATTGGTGTATTTATTCCATCTAGGAAATGCTCCCAGCTGCGATCTTTGGCATCCCGTATAATTTGTCGGCATTCATTTCGTTTTTAGTTTGTATAAATCTGACTGCATTTCTTTTGTTAGAATTGATCAGCAGGTGAACTTTTCTGCGTAGGGCTTTTCTCCTAGCTTTAGTTGCTTGGTACGGTTTACCGGTGACCACCATACCCAGGGCCCTGCGCCCTGGTTTTGGACTATTGATCGGAATCGTTATAGTTTTTCTTGTCAGATAGTCTGTAAATCGGAAATACTGCTTTGTTCCGGTTGTGTTAAGACTTTCATCTATAATAGTCTGGAAAGATGCCCAATCTAGCATATTAGCCATCGACGGGCGACGTGTGATTTCTGGTATTTGTTCTGGGTGATATTGATTGGATGATGGTCGCTTCCAGTGGGTCGTCACCGACACGCCAGAGCAGCCGATTTACGATGCAAGAGCTTGCTAGTACGTCGACTGAATTCGATGGCCCACTAAGTGAAGGATTATGGAACCGTCATTGAGTGGTACCAAATCTAATTAGCGGTCTCTGCCGTACTGATTTCACCACCATTCCCGAAATGGGACTCCCACGAATTATGATGTCCGTTAAAGATATAAGACTAATGTTGGTCCTTGTATGGATTTCAGTACTTGGAGGATTTGGTTTCGTAGGTGCAGGTATCTTTCCGCATGGTAGTACACACTCGCTTCTATCGATACGAAACGGATAATTAATTCTCACTGCTACGATTGATGGCTTGTGCAACTGGATGCTAAGAGTATTGGAATGATGCCAGGACTCCTATAGCCACCGAGTGATAGATGTTTGCGTTACTTTTATATACCCAACGGTACTTTCCTCTAATAACGATCGGTTGAGTCTATCTACACTGGAACAGTGGACTTCTTGCTGAAAACCAGGACGACTGGTGGATTATTTTGGATGAGCCATTCAAGGTCGCTGATATTGTTGTTGAAACCATTTATGTTCCACTGTGGTACGAATGAAACTGCGATTGCGCTACGTGGTTTGACGATCTGTTGGAGGTCATGGTTCTGCCTCAGGCAAGTTTTTATAATGTGTTGGCGACGAGGAATATGCCTGAGAGAACCAGCTGAAGAAGGTACGGCGGTGGGGAATGAACCTAAACATTCGTCACGGTCGTAAGCTTCTAACGATGAGTTGACGGTTGATAATATCCTAAATCTTGCGGGTGGTTGGTCTTTTCACTTCCTCTGGTTCTACTTCTTCCAAAATGCTTGGGATGTAGAATGGTTCGCTAGTTCCGTTGGTGATTCGGTTTCCAGACCGGCGGGTCCTCCATTGTCGAGGGGGTTTTTGGATGGGTTGTGTTGCTGGGATGATGGATGTCAGATTTAAAGTATTTCAGTGATTGAGCGACCAGTATTATCTTCTTTTGCGAAGCGTAGTTTTTATGCATTTCGGGGCCCTTGGCAAAATAGAAAGTATGATCTTCCGAAAAGACCAGAGGATCAGTATGAAATTACTGGGGCGTTTCCTCCTTCATTCCGACATGCAAAGTCGTCGCCGTTGTAGGTGGAAACGTCAGCGTGTAGATGTCACTGTCGGAAGTGAGGAGCTTTTAATTTTCAACGACTGGAAGTCATCCAGTCAGTGGGAGGGGTGATATTTTGGGGTTCTCTACCAGTAGTTGTATAGCAGGCAATCAGGCTGGTGTCACTTTCAGTACATTAGGGGTAAGGTTTCCGTTTCCTTCTTCGGCTTCGTGTCCTTTTTCGTGCGGACTCGTTCTTCGAGTTGTCGGCAGTCAATCTTACTTCTGCCGCTGCTGTTTGTCCAAGATTGCTTGCAGGAGTACCTTGACTTCTTTTCCGCATCAGTTTGGTCCTAAGATTGGTGCGCAGGATAGGTCTTCGATTATGCCGTGCTTGCGGACAGGTGAAATGCAGAACTTCACTCTGCAGGAAGCTGTTTCAAAGGCACGAATGCGTTCATCTGCTGCTTCATTGCCGGATGTAGATTTTCTAGCTTTTGTAGCAGGTCTTCGATCATTTCATTATCGGATAGCATTTAACGATTCAAGAATCTCGATCTTTATTCTTCCTTTCAGCATCATGTTGGTTGTCTGTAGAGAGGATAAATTCCGAGTGATTGTCCTGGTCTTTCTGCTGCTGTAATTTTGGTAAGCTGTTTTGTCCGTGAAGGTTTGGTCGTAATGACGTTTGGCTTGCAGTAGGATATACCCAAATTAACCCAGATTCGGATCTCGGTTTTCCTTGCAATACGTTGGGCATCTTTTACACTGGATGGCGGGCCGGTTGTGTGTTGGTCGCAGCGTTTAGAAATCTTCTGCAGCATTTAGTTTCCTTAATCAACGGCATGTTGCACGAGCAAATTCCACAGGTAGGTTTAGAGTTGTTTTACAACATTTGCTATTATGTCGAACCCCCAACGAATTGTAGCATTGCATGTGGGGTGGGATAAGCTGTATGGACGAGTTTGCACTAGTCAGCCAAAATCCACGTGAGAGAATCACGGTTCCACTGATTGTGAGAATAATCGTTGACGTGTTTTCTTCTTTGTCTCCAACTCTTCGTTTGATACGACGATACTTCGGACATAGTTACTTAAGACGCTTCAAGACAGTTTCATCATTGGGCTTGAAAGCAGAACAGTTGACAATACAGCGAGAGGTGTTGAGGTTGGGTGCTCGGAGATTTTAATTTCAGTTATCTGATAAAGAAGTCAGCTTCAGCAGTTTTGCTACCTGTGCTGAGCTGCGAACTTTTAATGCGTATGTTATTCCACCTCGTTTCCTTTGGGCTCCGTATTTTCGTACCCACGCACATTTCAACAGATTTACGGCACTTGGGAAAGGGTCTTGGTAGTGATCCATTGCGGCTTCAGTCTTAGGACTTGGATTGCTCCAGATGTTCCATTTTGTCAGATAGCTTGAAGTCGTGCCAACCAAAGTCTCCATCGAAGAAATTAGTTGGACATCCACCTGGATTACTGATGGAAGGCATCGGTGCCCAACTCCATGGTTGTGGCAATCCGGTGAGTAGTCGGAAGACATCTCCCCTCAGCAGGAAAGTATTTCCAGCTAATACCAACTATGAACTATGTTCACTTTTGGTGCAAGTTCAGAGGTACACTCCACATTATCACGAAAACATAACACTATTCGTTTGACGTTTGCAGCTGGCAATTAGAAAAAAAGCACACTCGCGTCGCGTCAAGTATTTTGGTTGAAAAACGACTGCAGTTTGATAAAACGTCGGAGAAGCAGGAACACGCGGACAGATTTATGTGCCGGTGCTGAGAACCGATGGTAGCGATCTCACGATTGGCGAAAGGCGAAAAAAGACACCAAGACCTACGTAAACAGTGGCACATGTACTTAAGAACAAAAGCTTCTGTTCGCACCGAGACCTAGCTTCTCAACGAAATAAGTATTGAATATTGTTTTTATTCGTTCTGGTAATTTTGAGCTTGTTCGTTGTTTGGGCCTATACCCTTTTGGGTGTAAAGAGAAATTTAAAATATAGTTGATTTTCTGCAAAAAAATATTCAGGTCAGCTCGGGTTTAGGACTGCACAAATTGTCGGATACGGAGCCGGTTCGGGTTCGATAAAGAGTTTTTCACATTCCAGGGTTCAGGTCGGGTCAGGTTGAAGAATTTCGTCAGGTTCAGGTCAGGTTCCGGGTTTGCAAAATGTGAAACCCGACCATCTCTACTCACAAACATACAAAACGCACCTTTGAAACACCACAACGACACAACTCCAAAGTACAAGTTACAATGCTCTCTTTCTGACAACAAATCAGATCGACCAGCTCTACTTGCAGCTGCAATAGTTATTGAAGATAGTTTCGGCAGTACTGTATGCTCGCTCGAGCCTTACTGGATGATGGTTCCCAGTCAGTTTATGTTGGAGAACCTGTCGCAGAAGCTGAAGTTTAGAAGAGCCAGGAGTCTTTTCTCGATGGCAGCATTGGCCAGGCTACGGAAAATTATAAACAATCGGTCATTGCTCACCTTCCTCAGAATATCTGAATTCCTGGGAGGAAGTTCTACGTTCTTCCGCAAGTGACAACCGTTCTACCTAGCTGAGAATCTAGCCGTGAAGTGCAGTTACAAGACATCGGCAGGCAACTTTCTGCGTACCTAATGTGGCGTGGACATCATCGTGGGTGCAGGATTGTTTATGGGTGATATCAACAGAAGCTGAAACCTCAGCTGGATGGACCTTTACTGCTAAGCTGAGTTGGGATGGATTGTATGCGACAAATTACCAGACGAAGCGAGTATTGTGGGGCCAATGGACGCAATTTTTGCACGGACCAAGTGGATCAGTTAGTCAAAAGCGTTTTGGGAACTGGAAACCTGTCGATCGAATTCGCGTTTATCAGTCTGCGTGAAGGATCAATATGTGAGGCCATATACGACAGAACAACAATTCGCTATGCAACCAATTAGATTTGTTGTAGCACTACCAGAAGAAGGAGTTTCTATCCAGCTTGATTGGGAGACTCAAGAGACACAACACTTTCAGAAACGTTTTTAGGCTAGAAGAAGAGACTGAGCAAGCCCAGAAACGAAAAAGTGTGAGGAATTCATCATGAGTATCGTCGACTGGGTCACATGGTAGAGCTGAATTACGAGGAGGAAGGACACATTCATATCCTGCCATCCTGAAGCCAGATAGCACCACAACAAAACTGAGGTCGTCTTTGATGCGTCTTGTGCAACGACCAGCGGTGTCACTCAACAATGCCCATATGGTTGGGCCCGCAGTACCAAGATGATCCCCAGTATCCATTGTCACACGCTTTCGAGTGGAATCAATACGCGATAGTGGCCGACGTCGAAAAAATGTACCGTATGGTACTAAATTGCAGCTAGTGATCGTAGATCGCAGAGGACTTCTGGCGGCTCTCCTACCGATCCATCATCGCATAAAATGCGATTAAATCGTTTACCGATCCAAACATCAAAATCCACTGTGTGCAAAGCTCATCTATTTGTTATAAATTCTTTCCCACATGATGGCTATTTTACGAGTTTATTAGCTTCTTGTTGAATCGCATATTCCTGCAAACAAACTCAAATGAAATCGGATTATCTATAACAGAGTTTTTATCACAACTACATCGCAATGTATAACAGACAAAATCGCATAAAATTCGTGTAATCGCCGCCTACTACGCGTCAACGTCGGATAAAATATGCTATATCGCCTCCTCTTTTTCGCGCAAAAACGTTTCCGCGACTGGTGGCGATGAAAATTGTGCGCGATAGGCATCGCATAACAGAAAAACAATTTTATTATGCACGCATTCTGGTTGTCTGGGGAAAAAGAACTTTCAGTTAGATGGATTAAAGTGCAGCAATCAAGACCTTGGGGCTTGTGTGAGGCCTCAATCAGATTTTTCAACCCAAAGCACCTGAGTGGAGAATGAGTCTGCCATAACAGAGTGCCGTGTCCCCTCTGACCTTGCAAAAATTTTCGTTCAGAAGTGGTGTCATTGGGCCCAGTGTGTGTCCGGAAAAACATTCATTCAGCATCTGTGGATGATTAGATATCATGGTACGAAAAGAACTAGCTGCAGATTCCTTGATGGATCAGTTTCATCGGAACTCAAATCGGTCGAACTGCATGGGTTTTGCGATGCCTCCACAAAAAGCATACGGTGCATATATCTACATACGATGCGTACATTGGGATGGAGAGATATGCTGATAGCAAAATCAGAATTGGCATACTGGAAAGAGTTCAACCAAGAAGAAAAGCTGCAAACCATCCCCAGGCGAACTGTCATCCCCTACCTTGCTGCTAGCCAAATGTGCAAGCAGTTCAAAAAGTATTTGGGATTCGTTTGAGGCCTACTTTTGGACTCTATGATTGTCCTGTGCTGGCTGGATTCTGTTCATTAGAGCAGATGTTTTTTAGCAAATCGAGTGTCAAGAAATTGCAGCACTTGACGAAAAAAGGACAGTGGAGCCACGTCCTTGGCATGAATAATCCAGCCGATTTAATATCACGAGGGCAACTCGGAGCAGCTCAAGAACTGTTCCCTCTGGTGGGCGGCTCTGGCTGGATCCACTGAGAAAGACAAGTCAGGCTGGCCAACAACTATCGCAGTCTCCAGATCTGAAGTAGACGCAACACTGTTAGAGGAGGGTAGCATCATATCAAACTGTTGCTGCTGTAGTCGCGTGAGGTTTAACGCTATCTTCTCGGGCGTCGTCGTTCCATACGCTAGTGAATATTGTTGCATATTGATTCAGATTCAAGGACAACACGCTCCAGCTGATCAACAAACAGACGTATCGGGCCACTTACACACCGGAACAGGGAGGAGCCATTCGTAGACTCACGCTCATCGCTCGGCGAATGTTTTGATCAAGAGATTATGGGATTTGAGGCAGAGGAAAGTGAAATCTACGCCCGTATCGTTCATTACGTCAAAGACAATTCAGGTCGGCCGGCTGGAAAATGCTCCAATCTCGGCAGACGACATCCATCTCATATTCGGCAGTCATCTCTATCATTGCTTATAATGCGTCAATACCACAAGCAACTTCTTCATACCGGTCAACGGCTATTGATCGCCAGCGTTAGGAGAGATATTGGATTAAGCAGCATCAGAAGCTGGCATGCAGTCATTACGATTGTGTTACATAACGCAACAAACCCAGCGTGCGGGAACAGCTAAGCAAACAGTTGCCGGCAATTCAGTGACACCTGCGCCACCACATTTTCTTCGAGTTGGCGTGAACGGTTCTGACCCCTTCGAGATAATTACCCATTCAGGAGAAATTCTTGGTTCAATATTTACGGCAATTTTGTCTTTCTGATGACTAAAGCGGTTCCATATGGTGGTAGCCGATTTGACTTACGTTATTTTATGGTATCTGATACGATTCACTGGCAGAAAAGACGCCAGAACTTCATCGCAGCCAATTTTGTGGGAGCGAGACAAACTAGATGAACTCAGCAGCTCTTCATGACCGGAGCAAGCGCGAAAGCAATCGTGTCCCCAGCAGCCAACAAAGGAATCCAGGTGCCTTCGTTATACAAATCAGTTGAATTTTGGTGGCCTCTGGGGAGACTACTTGCAAATCGATGAAAACACCATTGAGAAGAATGATCGTTTTGAAAGATCGTGAGCTCAAGGAACAGAACTGATTCATTTGCGTTAAATCGAGCGTGCCTTAATTCACGGCCTCTTACACCGTGTAAGAAACGATCCAGGGACATGGATGTGTTGACACCTGGACATTTCCTCGTCAGTGGTCTGTATCAGTTCCGAGCCTGAACCGTACAACTGCCAAGGTGAAATAGCACAAACCCGTTTGTTCAACGTATCTGATCAAAAGTAATTACATATTGAATAAAACGAAGTGGACAAAGAGAAAGAGCAATTTGGTGCTGAATATGAATTCTCTTAAAGAGACAACATTGCATATAAAGCTGTTTGCTCGGTCGAGTGGTACTGGTCACGCGGGCGGATGGAAACATAAAGGTGGTGGCGGTAAAACGAAAAAGGACAGTACGTTTACCGGAGCAATTTTGCAAAATATGTTTTGCCCATTCACGAAAACACTAACCTGTCCTGATTAGAGGACTCCGCGTTTCCTATGAAGGCGCAATAGCGCCTGCGAAAACCAACCGGTCCCACACTCCGGATAAAAATATTTTTGTTCCAATGAATGATGAAAAAACTCAAAAAGAATATTTCAAATCACCGCCATAGCCATCTACCGTCTACAGGAGGGTACTCACTAAGATGTCCATCAATTAATCCTGGATGTCATCATCAACATAGGTGCAGGTGCACCTGCGAGACCAACCGGTCCTGGTCATCATTGTGACTTTAACAATTGACAAAAAAAACATGGAATGCTTCGTCCGCCATAGCTGCCTGCCTGCTCAGGCTCTGCGACTCTACCGATGGGTATGAACCGCTCGTTGCAACTGATCAATTCTCGGTGCGCAGGTGACTCTTCCGCTTCCGGTTTAGAACCGGTTTGTTTCCATTGTAATTACGTTTCATGTATTGATTCGACAATCAAGGCTAAATAACTCGTCATTACGAGTACGCTGGAAGGATGATGCAGCAGGATGATCATGCGAGGTTACGTCAATATAATAAATCCGCCATAGTTACTTCCATATGCAAGAAAGGATGGCATTTATTCTGTAGATTACACGGGCCGTAAAGTTACGCGAAATTCGCTTCTGCAGCGGGTCAACAACATCGTCAACGGGAGTCGTAACAAGCAGGTCATCTTCTGGAAGCACTAAGATCATATTCGTGTGAGGAGCAGTCTCAGCTAAGTGCTTTTGTATCGTTTAATGTATGAAATTTAATGTTGCAAAGCTTTGGAATTGATAAGTCAAGATGTTATCTATAAGTTTAAGTTTGAAATCCCGCGCGCGTATTTCAAGGCGGCCGACGATGTAAAATATCTGTAAAGCATTGTAACTAAAGTGCCATTCCTTCATCAAGACGCTGCTGATTTAAACTTCCACAAGTTGTGAAAATCAAACTGTCTTACAGCATCCAATGTAGGATAGGAATGATACCTTCTCCTTCTTCTTTGATGTTTCTCACAACTCTTAGCTAACGCAGAAAGAGGGGAGAAAATCGCCTAACTCTGTAATTAGTCAGTTCAATCAATAAAACTATTGGACAGATGAGTACCTTTCTTGAAAGCGTCGTTTTAATGCACTTAAGTATTGTTTTATTTAAAACCAGTGCCGAAAATCGAAGACAGTATTTTACATCTCCTTTAATGCGAAGATTTAGACATTTTGTCATGCTCTTACCCAGGTTTTGAAATTTTGCGTTATCGAGAATTCAATAGTTTCATACAATAGTTTAATTTGGCCAACATAGTTGCATGGGCTGCAAAATGGTGGGTTGACATCAAGGAAGGGCGCCCAACAAGGCTCTGGTCCCCCTGAAGTCCTATCTCACGCTTCCGGGTCGTCCGATGACAAAAGACCGCCAGCTAAAGGGTTGCCAGCTGGTAGTGCAGCCCTGGGCACTGTTGTCCTTTACAAGCAATAGAGTGAGAAGGTACGCCTCCGAGCGTCTATTCATCAGGGTGCAGCTCCAAACGGCGTCTGCCTGGTACCCAGCGGCTGGTAACTGAGAATGCTGTATCACTCCGGCTATACCTGAGTGGCAACCCCATCATCGCGATGTAGGTAACGCGACCCAGTAAAGGTGGCACTGACCTCTCAAATACCACGAAAATGGAATGAAAGAAAAGAACGTTATTTTGGCAGCCGACGGCAACGAAATAAGGACTATGATTGGAAACTCGGTACCTGGGTCTCCAGGACTCGTGAACCTTGGATACGGTGACCTTCTGGCTCGTGAACTTACAGAAAGTTGGAGTGAACGTGGCTGCTGTTTCAAAGTCCGATGGCTGGATCCGGGGCAGCAGATTCCGATGGTTTACGACCAATACTGCATTCAAGTATCAACATCTATCACAGCGGCGTGGCAGAGCATGGAGTTGGTTCGTAGTGATGGTGACAGATGGGAAGCAGTGATGGGGTGGGGAAACGCCCATTAGCGAACGAATCTGGCGTGGGCGAGAGATACAGGGCAAATTCTTCAGTAGCCCTAATCAACGTGTACGCACCGATGAGCGATAAATCCGGTGAAGGACCATTTGCGGTCTCGCCAGTAAAGCCTATGATGCCAAAGCATTTGTGAAGGTTATTATCGGGCCGCGCTCAGGTCAGTAGAGGACTTTTTTCGTCCATAATCAGTGGGGAAGCGCTATACCTGTATGGCATATACAGCTAGTAAATTTGCTGCTGCCAGAGGGATGGCCATCGAAGTAGCACCTCGCCGCACGAAAAGAACATCCGAAAGCACACCTGGGGCACCGTGGTGACTTTACCTTAGATGGAGCCATGTTCCGGTGGATGGGCGCCATTTATAAAGGATGTTATCGATGTGCCCCCGGACATTCAGAAGGTCGAACGACCCGGCTCGTGCTACCTCACGTTGTCAGTAAAATTCGATCACGGTTCAACTGCATATCGAACGAAGATCACAGCGAACGATGCGTTATTATCCAGCGATTGTCGGCGGAAGGTCAGCGTAAACATTTCGCCAAGCTCGACGGTGGATAAGTGCAATCAACGTTAGCGACAACATCAACGATCTGGTCGATCCATGGAGCGAGTGGCACAACAACACGAGTGGTAGGCACTGCACAGGAGGACCCCGGACAGGATGGTTTCGATGTGGGGAGTGCCAGAAATGACGGAAGAACGTTGCCAAGCCGGATGTTGAGTATCGGGTACCCGATCGAATAGAGATCAGTACAAAGGAAAGCCAGAGCAGCCGAAAAACGAACCACCGCAGGAAGAAAAAAAGAGTACGAAAAACAGAGTGATTAGTGAGGCGCAGGAAAAAAAATGGAGCAGAACGATATGCGGAGGTTTTATGAGGTCTGTCAATGGCGTGCGGAAAGACAGCGCCATCTCCCGTCATATTTAACGACCAGCAAAGGGAATTTGCTGACAGATAAGCAAGTGGCTGCCAGGTGGAAGCAGCACTTCGAGACTTTGTTGAATGGAGGGGACGATGCATCGAACAGGGCCAATATTAGCGACGATGGACAAGCTGTTGGAGTCACCTACACCTAGATGAGGTTAAAAACTGTCAAAAGGCTGAAAAACAATAAGGCTGCGAGGAAGGATCAGCTCCGGCTGAACTTCTCAAACATAGCGATGAGCAGCTGGAAATTCACCATATTATGTCGAAAATGTGGGAAGACGAAATGCCTGCTAGCTGGTTGGACAGCCTCATTTATATTTAAGAAAAGGGCACGAACTGGAGTGCGCCAGTACCGAGAATAGCATCGCTGGTAGGCGTACAAAATTGTATCCCGTATTGTTCCTGGTTGGGCCTCCAGAAAATTGGCCCGTCGTGAAATACCAAGCAGGTTTTCGTGAGGGCCGATCAACGACGGATCAAATGTACCCTGAGACAAATCACTTTGACAAGTTCGGGAGTACAACTTTGAACACATCATCTGTTTATTGATTTCAAGGCGGCGTACGACTCAGTGAAGCAGAATGAATTATGGCAGGTATGGCAGGCATGATTTAAACGACCCCATTTTGGCTGATTCATTAACGTTGGACAGATCGAAATCAAATTATGAGATTGCGGATGAAATATCGACGTCATTTGTTACCTTAGGTGGTTAAAACGGTGATGCGCTCTCCAGACCTACTGTTCAATATAAGCGCTCGAGGGCGATTAGGAAACTGGTGTGCAAAAGAAGCGGTACCATTATCACAAAATCGCATATGCTCCTGGGATTTGCGGACGATATCGATATTATCAGATTGGATCGCCGCGCCGTGGAAGAGGCTTTGCGCCTTTTAAGAGGGAGACAGCGAGTTGGACTCACGATCAATACCAGCAAAACGAAGTCGCTGAAAATCAACGATGGAGTTCATTAGTGGTGGTGGTAGCAGAAATAGTGCTTTTCAGATGACGAAAAATTTGATGGTAGAAGAATTTGTGTATCTTGGAACGTGGTGACGTGCGGTATTGATATTTACGCGAGGGTGAAAGGCGTGTGCAGCTGCAAATGGGAACATGCGGACTTCGTAACCAGCAAGTCCATTCTGGCGAAGCACCAACACCACTATATCCGGTCTTCGTACTGCAGCCATGAGACATGGACGTTAAGGAAGTGATCAGAGCTCTCGGAGTGTTTGAGCGTAAGGTGCCGGACAATACTCGGCGGTAACAGGAGAACGGTATCTGGCGGCGTCGCATGAATCACAGATTGTACCGGAAGGTGGCAAAGGGCTGGATATTAAACATACGGCGGCGGGGCTGCGTTGAACAATGGTTGTGCGGTAAACGAAGATAATGTTAGTAGAGAACCCCAGAGAGGCCGCAGAGAAGCTGTTGGAAGAGCCGCGTACGCGATGACGCGTTGAAGGACTGGGGCGCTCAATGTTCAGGGCGACTAGAGCGATTAGCCCAGGATCGAGTCCAGTGGAAAGGATACTCCATTCGGCGGCAGACGTAGAGGCTGTAGCCCATCAAGTAAGTGCATATTTTCCAAAACTATCGTTGATTTTAAGCAAAGAAGCATAAGAATATGTCTCCTGTCCATTAAACCCCCGAAAAAAATCTTTTCGGAGTTAGGAAGAAACTGAATTGATGCAACATGACTGAATTAACCTTGTTGAAATTTTGACAAACCTAATTTGAAAAAGTTTAAGTTGATGACGTTATGAGATTGGATACCGTTTTTAATTTTGTTGTTACTAAAAAATTATCTCAAACTCTCCAAGCCATACCAGCTGGCTGCAGAATGGTTTTGCCCTCATTTAACTGTTTCCCCGTCTCTAACACCCTTCTTTATTTCGTACAATGATTTTGTGGCAAATCATGAGCAGTACTCCTTTACCTTTGCCTCCTTTACAGCATGTTCGAGAAAGTATGGGTCATGGCAAAGGCATTTGTTGGAAGCCTTTGCCAGCACCGCCGTCATTGAGCCCACAGGACGATAAATGCAGACATAGTAGAATTCACACGTTAAGCATTCTTGCGTTGCATCGCAATAATGGTTCCTCGGCCCATGAGTTTTCTTATCCCACATTACACATTTCAGGTTATCAGTTCTATTGAGCCTCATCGAAGTTTTGACATAAGCAGGCCACCCTCACTTTTGGAAGGTTCTTAACACAAAAACACATTCGCTGAGCAGGCTTGGAAATGGTTATTAGGTTGGTAAGTTGGTTTCTGTTTTGGTGGGGCTTTTAGCAATGCAGTTGTTTATGGTTTCATAAAAAGACATGCAATTATTTTTATATTACAAACATTTAGTGAGAATTTATTCGCGTTGTCATCCTTTGAAGTTTGATGAAACCTTAAAAGTCTATTCGTTAATAACTGTGGATTCTAAGCTGAAGTTACTATGTAATATATGATGACTTCGTATATCATGCGGCACAACATTGACAAATGTCGGTGCCAGTATCGGGCTCATTAATTTCCTGGGCTATAACTAGATTCCAAGTTCAGCCAGTTCATCAGAAAAATCTACTCAGGAATCAAATTATTCTGGTTGATTTTATTTCAAAACTTAATAATGTTTTATATGATACAGATTTAAACTTCATCCATCCTTACTAGATCATTTTGTTTCTGAGATGTTGTACATTCGTGTGAATAACCGCATATGGCGTTACGTAATTTGTGAACCAGCTCTTTCTGCAACAATGTATATTGAACTAAATGCAAGAAAATGAAAAATTAGTATAGTAAAGCACTTTAAAGCCTCTATATAATAAACTTTACTGAAAGCGCCCATCATTTATTTTTATATTCTTAATCACCACTTCAGTAAGTCGGTGAAACACATCTCCTCGTAAGCTGCCTCGTAATAACTGATGTTGATTGTGCCAAAGAATAGCAAAGGGATAAATAAATTTCACGAATAAAAGTTCCGTACTTGAGGCGACAACGATATCATATCCTTTTGTAGCATTTAGCTTTTTTTTTCTCTGCTGTGGGACTGTCAGAAAAGAATTGAAACCGATATGCCGCACCGATGTTGTGCGGCAGGGGCCTCCGCCCTATTACAAGGACGAAAAATCCTTACCAATCGCGCGTTCAAGAGAGTGTGAAAGGATTGGCGAAAATTCCAGCATTCGGGAAGCCTTACGTGAAGTCGTTTTGAAGTCAGTATTGGTGGTGAAAGAAAAGAATGACGGCATCGATGGTGTTGAAAAAATAAAGTTGCAGACGACGACAATTCAATTCATATTGCGTTTAGTTGATTATTTCCGAATAAAAATATTTATACGAACTTGGCGACTTATGGCATGACAAACGAAAGGATGAAAATCCTAACTGGAAGCATTTGAATGCAATTTTGTAGGAGCTCAAGAATGAGTGGTAGGCTAGAACACGATGGCATAGATCTTCGCCATTGGTATTACATCCCCAACACTGGAGACAGCGAAACCGCCTCGCAGCTTGAGTGTTCATTAAGCACTTCCACAGCTATTAACTGCGAAGTTTCAAACTTGGACTCCGGTAAAAAGTACAACACATTGAGTAAAATGAGATAACTTTTAGTCAGTTGGTAATTTACGCAAACCACCATGTATTCCTCAAAATTAGTTCTACTATTTGAAAGATGTCTAAAGTGATTCGACAGAAAGGTTCAGGTAAGTATAAGCTAAATAAAGGAAAAACACAGGTGCACTGGGAAGAAGTGACCAGTAATGAATTCTAGCTGACTGGTAACGTTAACGCTGACAATGGTGTTCATCCTAAAAGTTACGCCAATTTTTCCTATATCATTTCTGATATGTGATTAATTCGCAGTTCTCACTCACCTACTGACCGTAGGTGGCCACCAGGCAGCCATCCGGAAAACCCGGAACGTTCCGTAAAAATGGTCATTCTGGAAGTACAAAGTGAGTGATTTGAGAATATTCCACAATTCTTACTCTACTATAACCGTAGGTGGCCACCAGGCGGCCCCTTCGAAAATCCCGGAACGTCCGTAAAATGATCCGAGCGTAGAAGTTCGTCCTAGGCAGCGCATTTTTTCCCTAAACCATATCTGATGATGATTTGGAGATATTCACAGTTCTTATTCTACTATAACCGTGAGTGGCCATCGGACAACCTTCATATAATCCGCATTTTGTCCGTAAAATCTCATTTGGAAAGTTTGTCCTGGGCAGCACATTTTTTTGCTAAACCATTTCTGACAATAACATTTAGAGATAATTCGCGGTTCTCCCACTCTTTCTATGACCGTGGTGGCCTGGGTACCTTCGGATAATTCGGAACGTCACATAAAAATGAGTAATTTTGAAAAGGTTATCCTAAGAGCAACGCATTTTTTTGTAAACCATTTCTGACGGCGATATTCGAGTTAATACACAGCTCCTACTCTGCCGACCACAGTAGCCGCAGGCGGCATTCTGGAAATCCGGAGCATCCACGTAAAAAGTGGTAATTTTATTGTAGTTCGTCCTAAAACGCTGATTTTTTTCGGCCATTTCTGACGGTGATTTGGATTGAAATTCAGTCTTTCTCCGCTATGACCGCAGGTGACCATCAGATGGCATCGGGATAATCCGGAACGACCGTAGAAATGATGGTTACCTGGAATGTTTTCCCTAGAGCAGCTGATTATTTTCTAAACCCTTTTCTGGTGATGTTGAATATATTTCAGAAGTCTTAATCAGCTATGACTGCACGTGGCCACCAGGCGGCCTTCCAAATAATTTGGAAAACCCGTAAGAAAATGGTGTTGGATGGACTTCGTCCAAGGTATTAGCGCAATTTTATCTAAGACATTTTGATGGTCTTAGTGTTAATTCTGATTCTTACTCTGCACAACAGCCGCGAAATTGGCTACCAGGCGGCCTTTCACCAATCTGGAACGTCCGTTAATGGTCGTTTTGGCACAATTCGTCCTAGACAACGATTTTCTTGTAACCATTTCTGATAATGACCACGAAGTTAGTCAATACTCTTTACCATCAAATATTATTATAGGTTTTCCACCTTGTAAAAGGTATATTAATGCTTCAAAAATAGCACTACACTATAAACAAATGAAAAATTAATTTTATCATAATAATACCTGTCATTGATGATAATAACCACATTCGAAATTCGAGAATATTGGTCTTTATTTGGCCAAAAAAGAAGCTATTTCAGCTAAAACTTGGTTAAATTGGTAGATAAGACACCAGAATACAAATTCTAAATGGATGTAAGAAGCAGTTTTCCTGCATTTCCAATACTAACAGTTACTATTAGACTAGTCAAGTTGAAGGTACAGGATTGAAATGGAAACGCCACGAAATCCATTTCGTGTTCTAGCGATTGCTGTAACATGAAGTAGCAAAAGATACAAAAGTAGGCGAATGAAATGGGCCTAAGGTCAGACAGAAACATCCTGTGCTTAACTGACAGAAGCAATTGTTTATATGACACACTTTTCTGAAAACATTGATTTTCAAATCCCAAATAACTGTAAATGACAGCACTTTTAAATATCCTGCGACATCTAACAAACTGATTGATCCATATATCACCACCCAGCGGATGTAATCCAAACTAATCAGTTTTCAGAATATGGTTTTTCATCCTCGAGCAGCTGTGAAGGCTAAAGCCACTCTCTAATATCACAGATCAGGGTTTCCCGAAAAATCACGGTGATATATCATTTGAATTGGCTTCATTATAACGGATTTTAGGACTGTTGTAAGCAATACGTAACTATGCTTCGTTCCAGTTACGTATTGCTTGTTTGCCAATTCGTGAATTTAATTGATGAAGCTTCATGGGACACATAGTACCGAAAGGTAACTTTGCAAGACGTGCAATACAAAACCGCAAACTTAAAAACTTTGCAGTTATATTAAGTTTAGCAAAAGTGAGGCCTTGTACAAAACAAGTGCCTAAAATAAATAATGTCGAATGAATATCACCCAACCAGCGGATGGCAGATTTTAATACAGTTCTGCATAAATTGCCCAGAAACTGATGATGATGTGATATACAATTTTGGAAGATTTTAATACAATTGTTGTAATGAAATCTTACAGATTTGAATTATATTCTGTATAAAAAAACTTACAGAATTGTATATGCCCGATTTTATACAATATAATTGCCAGATTTGTTTTTTGGGTGTAGAGCCAATAACATTAGCCTAAATATTTGAATTTCTATACGATAATTTCTGTAGAATAATTGTGAACTGCAACTATTTCAATTCCAGCCACAGAAACCCAACAATGACAAGTTTGTTCCTGGGATAGTAAGATTTTCTCACGGCTTCTTTATTTCTTAAGTGTCCTGGTGTCCTATAATGCCCGTTTCACTAATGGTAACGTAATCTTCCAGTCATTTTCTATACTCTATTCAGAGAGTCAGTTTTCCGCTAATCATTGAAACAAAAGCAATTATCTATTGTTATTCAATCTACACGCAATAATAACGCTCCAAGAGACTATCTATCATCCATTCAGCGCTTGAATGGGGCAGCTGTAATAACCATCACTGTCTGATAACACTTCCGGATCTATTCCAGAAATTGCCCTCCCCATTTCCCTCGGCTGGCTTATCAATCGAAAGTTGGTTCGCCATCAATTTGATCTCTTCTTGTGACGTTACTTCATCAACTTACGCGGAAATGGAACACATGTATGTGCAACGCGATTGATTGATTGCGTAAACATTGGGCTTGTGCGGCAGTGTTTTCCTCCATTCGACTGGCTTGCAGCGGAAACTGACACACTGTTGTGCCTCTGCTGGGCGGTGAGTAGAATAGACGAATAGGATCGCACCGGAACCGAATGAAAGGCTCATCACAACCCGAGTGGAAGAAAGCGATTGATATGGTTGAATTTTCTGTCGAAAAGTGACCAGCTATTTACCATAAAAAAAGATAATAAAATATTGATAATAAAAAAGGACGCGAAGTCGGTGGTAGGACGCATCTATTAGGTCCTGTTTTAAGGTTCCCCAAACACACGCGATGCGACGGTCGCGACGCGATTCTGCCACGTTGAGGCCTTCACTCGATGTAGGTAGCGCAACCCTGAAGGTAGGCTTACGAAGATTCTACAGTTACCAAAAAGGCAAAAGTGCAAACGGATTGATTCAACAGAGGCAACGAATAAAGCGATTGGAAAGTTGGATGAACGTGAGAACTTTGATGAACACGCGTGTTGTCCTGGCTCGTGAGCTGAAGGTCGGCGTGGTGTGGCAGCAATCCAGGAATACGGTGGCCCAGAACTGGAGAACGTGAATTCGGATTGATCCCATAGCGAAAACTTTATTCAAGTACCACATCTACTATACGACGGTGAGAGACAGAACGAGGAGTTGCCTCATGGTGATCAGGAAGCAGATGAAGCGTGTTAACCGGTGGAAGCCGATAAGCAACCGCATTTGCGTGTTGGGTAAGGGCAAATTCTCACTATGCCATCAGCATCATGCCCCAACAGACGATAAGCCTGATGGCGTGAAGGATGAGTTCTTGAGAACCTTGATAAAGCCTACGCAGAGTGCCCAACACGATGCAAAGATTGTCATGGGCGGTGCGCAAATCGGAAGATTTCTTTCTCCTCGTCATTGGTACGGAAAGCCTTCATTCCGCTACCAACGATAATGTCTGCGACTTTAACCTTTGCTGTGTTAGAGCGATGGCAATCAGCAGACCTCTTCGCGTAAGAATATTCGCAAACAAACCTGGCAACATCCGTGTGGAACACTTGCTCAAGAACCACTTGCTGATTGACGGGCGACATTTCTTGGATTCAGGCGCGACTTTTCAGCGTCACGATTCGCAAGCAACAAAGATGCGCTTCAATATCCAACGCTAGTCAGTTGAGGGAGTTGCTGAACAGTACCACCAGATGGAGCGTTGCCTTCTATATACTAAGTATACGTAAAGGCTCGAATTTCTTCAAGTAGATCGAAGACCTTGTTCTACAAGAGGCTCATTCTCTTTCAGATTGTTCAAGCCTTTTCAAACTGGCAGAGCTTGCCTCCTTCAAGAGTTGCCTCCTTTCAAGACCTGGAAGCCTCCTTTAGACCTGGAAGCCTCCTTTCAAGAGGCCTCTCCTTCGAAGGCCTGGAAGCCTCCTTTCAAGGAAGCCTCTTGAGGCTGAAGCCTCTCAGAGCCTGGCCTCTTCAAGAAGGCTTGGAAGCCTCCTTTCAAGAGCTGAGCCTCTTTCAAGCCTGAGCCTCTTGCCTAAGCCTTAAGGCCTGAAGCCTCCTTTCGAAACCTGGAAGCCTCCTTTCAAGAACCTGGAAGCCTCCTTTCAAGAGGCCTAGAGCCTCCTTTCAAGAGGCCTGGAAGCCTCCTTTCTGAAGAAGGCCTGGAAGCCTCCTTTCCAAAGAGCCTGGAAGCCTCCTTTCAAAAGAGCCTGGAAGCCTCCTTTCAAGAGGCCTGAGCCTCCTTCAAGAGGCCTGGAAGCCTCTTTCACAAGAGGCCTGAAGCCCCTCAGAAGGGCCTGGAAGCCTCTCTACCTGAAGCCTCTTCAAGAGCCTGGAAGCCTCCTTTCAAGAGGAAGCCTCCTTTCAGACTCCTCCTTTCAAGAGGCCTGAAGCCTCCTTTCAAACCTGAAGCCTCCTTTAGAGCCTGAGCCTCAAGACCTGAAGCCTCCTTTCAAGAGGCCTGAAGCCTCCTTTCCAAAGAGGCCTGGAAGCCTCCTTTCAAAGAGCCTGAAGCCTCCTTTCAAGAGCCTGGAAGCCTCCTTTCAAGAGCCTGAGCCTCCTTTCAAGAGGCGGACCTCTTCAAGAGCCTGAAGCCTCCTTCAAGAGGCCTAGGCCTCCTTCAAGAGGCCTGGAAGCCTCCTTTCACTAAGAGGCCTGGAAGCCCCTTCAAGAGGCCTGGGCCTCCTTCAAGAGACCTGGAAGCCTCCTTTCAAAGGCCTGGAAGCCTCTTCAAGAGGCCTGAAGCCTCCTTTCAAGAGGCCTGAAGCCTCCTTCAAAGGCCTGAAGCCTCCTTCAAAGCTGAAGCCTCCTTTCAAGAGGCCTGACCTTTCAAAGGCTGGAAGCATCTTTAAAGAGGCCTGAAGTCTCCTTTCAAGAGGCCTGATTCTTTCAAGCAGCCGGAGCCTGCTTTCAAAGACCCGGACACCAAAAATTGTCACTCATTTTCAGGTACTTATCCTTGACGATTTACTCGCAACAAGTTGCTTCAGAATACTCTACCATTGTTTCTATAGAAAAGTTGAGTAAAAATGTCACTCTTTTTCAGGCACTTATCTAACGATTTCCTATTGAAAATTGGCCAGATCGGACTCTGGGCTCAGAGTAATGGACTCTATTTTTATAATGCGACAAAGGCACCATCACCGCTAGGTTGTTACAGGTTTTTTTTTAAATAAAGTGAAAAAATATTTAGTATACCCTCTCCGGTAGCGAAGGATTAAAATATACACTTGGTAAGAAGTGTGCCGAGCACATCAGTTGAACAGCATTTAATCCTTTCGAGAGCTCTCCGCAAAGTTTTCAGAGCAGCAAGCTTCCAAGAGCGCATCTGCGAAAAAAAAAATGATTGCATTTTCCAAATCATAATGATGGTGGAATTGTACATTTGAACTACCTACCGATCATGCTGTTTTGTAAAGCGATGAAACGTTTTTCTAGGACAATATCCATCTTTATTGTTACATAAACCAAATTCACACTTCCTTCCCATTTTGAAATCGTTTTTGCATGTCACCCAAATAAAACAACGATACCAGTTCATTTTTCTATATACAACAAATGCTTCAGTGCGCCCATACATAATCGTTGCTTTCAGCTATGCGATCTGTTTTCGTCGGCGCTTGTACTGTCCATGATCGCATATTTGAGCTACTGTCATTATTGTTCATTTGTAAAAACCCTGTGAATAGTTCTGAAAGCTAAATTTACTGCACCGAACCCCACAACAGTAAAATATCTTGCTTATCTGGGGTAAGCTGGGAATGATTGAGTTTGTGGGAAGGATTAGATTTAAAAATCAATCAAAATGCAAATGTTACAAATATGCGATCATGGGCAGTGTAGGATGAGCGATATAGTCCGTTTAATGAAAGGTTTAGTTTGCCATACTAGTTTTCATTCAAATTTGGAACGGCTTGTGCTCGCAGTCAGTTTTTTCCAAATTGGCTCATGTTTCCGAAGGACATGGGACGGAATCGAGTGGGCGTGGTGGCGTTGGTCGATTTTTAACCACCTACAAATAGTTTTTATTTTCAGAAATACGACACCAAAACTACATATGAATGTTTTCACATACTTTCAAAGTTTTGTTTTGAAACTCAATCCACCTTACCTTAACGAATTATAGTTGAAAGTAAATTTCCCTAAATTGTTTATTGTGGAATACTGGGTGTATGAAGAATAAGAACAAGCTATTGCGCGATTCACTTTCGACTGAATGTCAGTTCGATCAAATGCTCTTTCGCTAAACATCCTTTCGACGAAATGCCGTTCGACCAAACGTTATTCGTTCGAAGTGTGATTCGATTAAATGTCCCAAAGCCTCCATACAGCATTTGTGGCCTAACTTAATACAGTCGTTCTTAATATTGAAGTGACCATCGAGATAGGGAGAGATCGAGCAATGGAAGTAAAATTGGAATGGGTACCTACTAGGTTCTGCAGCATGACGTCACGAATGAATTCGGTCCTCGTCAAATGAACTTTTTGACAGTTCAGTAGTACTTTCCACAGCTAGGGACTCCGACAAGGGTCGAGTTCGGGATTGGTTCTGCCCCGAGTCCGCAGAAGTACTACTAATCTGTCATCAGTTTGAGGTTAGATACAGACGCTGCAGAACCTAACTAGACCCGAAAAGTTCGTTGCTACGAACAACGACAACAAAACAAACGTCGTTTCCTGTTGTTGATTGTCCAAAGTAGACCATCGTAGCCTAAAATTCGAGCATATCGACATAAGAGAATGAATTCTGAACAAAATATGATCAGAGCTCTACGAGATAGAGAGATATCGAGATGGGTAGAGATATCGAGATGTAAAGCCCAAATGTATAGAGATAGGGAGGGATATCGAGATATAGAACATCGAGATGTAGAGGGTCGACTGTATTTGATCTAAGTGTGCATTCCAATTAAGTTTGCTATCAACAGTTATTCCATGGTTTTGAACCTCCGCTTTGTCTAAAGATTATAATTCTAATTTCTTCCTAAAAAATGTGAGCTATTTTAATAGACTATTGAAATTTATAAAATTTACACACTATGTAAATATTTGAACCCTGGGCACAAAACAGATAGACATCATAGAAGAAACTGCTAATTTCAAAGTGAGTTCTTTGAATCAACAATCGACGAAGGCACTCCCGTATATCCAAGGGAAAGAAAGACAGCAAAGCATGCGATTCTGCTCTGCTAATGCGCGTTGTTCAGTAAAGCTTGACTTCCACCACTAGGTTCGCTAGCGTTCCAAAATCATGGAGGGACCACATTCCAAGGGAAATATGTTATGACTATATGTTATGTGCCCTGGGCGACTTCTAAGCGATTTTCACAATTCTTTCATGATTGTCTCATCCACCTCATCTAGTTTCTTGTAGCTTGCTTATTTATTATTTTTCAAGGGATCCTTATTTTTATCAAGATCAGCTGGAGTACGGCTACTGTCATTTAGAATGTAGAAAATTTCAATTTATCAAATTAAATGTGAGTGAAACCTACCGATTCAAAAGAACTTCATAACGGAAATCATCCCAGTTTGTACATGCAAGCCCCTAAAGTCCATGCGTATTATATTGGTTTGAAGCAGATGTTCTCGGTAATCCATATTGTTCTGGAGTTCAAATCAATTGGTCTACAAAGCCAATTTCGACTGATATCAAATCGGAATCAATCCATACCATTTTCTAATGCCCTTCCGTATTATGTGCAGCCCAAATTGGTTTGATGCAGATGTTCTAGGTTCTTCAAATTGTTGAATTCAGATCAATTGGACTACAAGGGCAACTACTCCTGGTATCAAAACGAAATCAACCCAGCTTGTCAATACAAGTCCATTTTTTTATTTGATCCTTCTTTTATTTTTAAGGCTCATTTAACGTGAAGCGTTACGGAGCCGAACTCATGTTTAATACTACATTTCTTGATTCTTATACAGAATGTTAGTTTTGGGGAATCGAAAGACTCCAGGTTTGGTCGAGGTTAGGGAATACAATAATATAGAGGGAAAAGAAGGGACTTTAGGGTACTTTATTAATTACGGTGCCAATTTTCACAAAGTTGACATTCTTGGCGATAGTTCACATCTGTAACGGGACAAATAATTTTTATTTTTTTTTTGGGAGACAACAACGAGAGGAAGACATTCGGAAGGGATTGACGACAGACATTGAAATCCAAATTAGCTTAATGCAATTGTTCTAGGTTCTCCAAATTAAATTTAAGATCAATTGGTCTACAAGGTCAACTACTACGCGAATCGCAATCAACCCATCATGTCCTAGTCTTCAAATCCTTTGAGTATTATGTACAGTCTTAATTAGATTGATGTAGATGTTTTGGGTTCTCCACAACGGCCTAATTCTGGAAATCCAAATTGGTTGGAAAGCACACCATATGATCGCGCCTGATTCCAGTATAGAACACACAAGGAAGCAGTTAAAAAAATTCGAGGCTTTAATGCTCCCTTCAGAGAGATATCATATCTTTTTCAGATACCTTAATCTCACTGCGAGCTTAACCCAACAAACATTGAAGACGAATAACACGCTTATACATCCAAACATAAGCTTCTTCAGCTTAAAAACTAGCTTAGTCAGCCCAAATTGTTTGTTGGGAATGTCTTTCGTACTCAATGATTCAAAACAAAAATTTCCACCAGTTTCCGTCACTTACCAATGCGAGAAATACGATTTTTTCTAATCATCCGCCACCACATCCTCCGCCCATCGCCACCCATCGCTATCTACTACCAGCCGTCTATCGCCTGCCACCCCCAACGCTGCCTAGATTCATCACCCGTCATTTGATATGTTTTAAATGGAATTGTAATTTTGTGAAAATAACTTTTTGTTGAGAAAAGATGGGAGGTTTTGTGTCGCCTGGAGGAAAAAGCTTGAAAGGAACTTACCTCCAGGTGGGTTTTCTACTCCTAAAAATAGTACAATGAATTAAGAAAATTGGAAACGACCCAAGTAACCAAAAGTTCCCTTAAGAGTACGTTTTTCGCTTAAGCAGCTTTGAGAAGCTGATCAAGCGAAATACTAAAAGAACATTTGTTGCGGACTGTATCATCTGAATAACCTTGGGATTAGCAGCTTTTCAGTCTCACAAAATCAACGTGAAACTAAACCAATGTCGTTTCGATTATGTGAGACTGAAAGCCCTAATCAATATTTGTTTTGATCAATTGATCTGTGTATTCTGATGTAGCACTTCAAATGCCGAACCCTGTATTTTAGACGTAACATTTTCCTATGACCAGATAGAATACACTTGTCCTTGAAACCGTTGTAATCTACTCTTCCGGTCAGTCGATCGGTCGAATTTCCTTTCGTTCACTATAATCCACGCACTTTGGTACAGATATGACCATGAACAAGATTCCATTTGAAATTGTACGAACAACGCCTTTTACTTTTCCATATGTCCTAACGCCAATGCATTTGCAATGTAAAAATCGCATCAACTAACTCCGGTGGCAATAAACACGAACATACTAAACAATTGTTCCTGCGACACACACCGACTTACTATTTGCACTTTCTTGGGTCATTTTTTTCTCAATGGTTCCTTCATTGCTCCGGGTTGAAAACTTGGAAGGAATTACCGTGCAAATTCGAACGACTTTCCCATGGTAAATCTAAGATACTTCTCCGTAGAAATTCGATGGAAATTTTCAAAGAATTTCTCATGGATCAAAAATTCATCGTGGAATCGATAGAATTCCTATGGAATTGAAAGAATTTCCTGCGGAAATTCGAAGGAGTTCTCGTGAAAACTCGTTAAAATTTCCGTAGACAGCTCGAAAACAATTTCCGTGATAATTCGAAGAATTTCCCGTCGAAGGTAGATGGTTTTTTGAAAACTCGAAGGAAAGTCTCTGGAAATTGCAGAATATTTCTGAGGAAATTCTACAGGATTTTCTGATGAAGATCGAAGGAATTTCCGTGGGAAGAAAAAGTCTCCTGGTGTTTGTAGGAATTTCAAGTAGAAATTCAAAATTCCGTAAAATTCGAGAATTCGTGGAAACTTTGAAGCATTTCTCGGAGAATTTCGAAGGTTTTTGAGTGATAATTCGAAATAAATTCTTGTGGAAAATGGAACGTATTTGGAAGTTCGAAGGTTTCTCTGGAATTCAAAGAAATTTCCGTGTAAATTGAAGGAATTTCGACATTTGGAGAACTTGTCTTGAAAATTTGGATGCGAAAAATGCACATTTATCTTTGCGGCAGTAATTCGTCGATGGATGTGATACAAACAAAGAGAGAAACTGTTTATCAACATAAAATTTGCCAAACGAGCTCTGCAAAGTGAAACTATCTCACCTTCCACCAATCGGGATTCAAGAAGAATTTATCATCTCAACCATCGTATCATCGAGAGCATACACACTTTCGCCACGAGGGCCATCAATCGTTCCTTGATGATGTGCGTGCAGAAATGGCGGAAATGTACTGCTTTTATCCACATCACGCGACGTCGTCGTCATTGATGAGCTGAGGAATACTGCTCGAAGATGTTAATATATTTTCACTTTACGACGACGTCGATGGTGGTCGTCAATTTTTTTTTTTGTTGTTGTTGGATACGGATTTAGAGCAGACATTATTCGGTTTCATCGCCTTTTAAAAGTTTTTCAAACAACAAAACAATATCCTGAAACATAGGGAGTTCCTACAACGTTCCAAGATGTAGGTAGGTCGAAGAGTAAGATTGTCTAATGCGACTTTTGCTCATACATTAGACTAGGAGGGGGTATTATTAGGGCGCATCCGAAAACTATGTCATGCTAGAGGTAAGTTGACAGAAGCATGACGGTCTATTCAAAATTTTCGAATGATTTTTTGAAAAAGTGTAATAGGGTGGGAGGGTTTCAATGTTTAATATATGTTTCTTCTTTTTCAATGACTCTACATTCCAACTGGAACTTGGCATGGTTTTCAAGTACACCATTAACATTTCCTCAGTTATTAATTGAAAGCTTTTCAATGCCAGCCATTGCATGAGTATGTATCTTTGTGGCCCAGGAGTCGAGAATGTTTCCACCGAAAGCATCCTAGACCGGACCAGAATCAGGCTCGCCACGTCCTACGTCTTTGCTCGCAAAGCTGGAAGCCCTTATGCATTTCTTGATTAATAGATCGACTCTTAGAGAGAACAAAAAATACCTTTACAGCCTTGTTCGGTGTTATTCTTTTACTGGGACAGTTGTGCATAAAGCGGTAGTAATCTGTGAGACTAATTTACTGATGATACATAGGGAGCGGCACCATTTGGCACCATTCCCGTCCGCAACGTTAATAACTCTACCGCGTTCCAACGAAATGGCTTGATTGTTTGTACATCACTAGATATCGACAGAAACTAACCATGTACTACAAAACAAGTAATTCGGTTTCTAATGCGTTCGAGTAATAAACGTTGCTGACGAAATAGGTGCTCCAAAATGGTTCTCTACCTTATACGTAATTTTATCTTAGAGCATATTAGATATTTGTTTTTCTAGCGCAAACATATAATTTCTAATCAATGACTTCTCCGATGCATCGATGATCCTGATCAACCAACGCTATCTTTTATCTACATTTTATTGAGTACTCAAAAACATTACATTTTACTTAGAAAATTTTTCATTACCCTGATATCTAGGATTCATCACAAGTTTCCATCGCCTATGAAATCTGATAATGTATCGATTCTATTTTAGAAATTCCGATAAAAACGGAATTCATTCACGACACTAGTAATGGTTTTGAGATTCACATCATTTTGTTTGAAGTAGATGAAGAGGAAAGAAAATCATCAGTATTAATTATATGGATGAATGCAAAATACTGAAGGACATATTGATGAGAATATTATTTCAATTTTTTAGTGGAAAGTCTTTATTTGTCATAAAGCGAGTTAGTACTATATCATTTAATGTCACCGATTAAGTTGGGTTTGGTAAAATGCGATAACTAACTCGTCGTGTGACAATGACTGAATGACAGTTAAACGATAAATACATTGTCAATATTCAAGCCATCTCAAGTTGCCTAAAATTTATTCTCCATGAATTCAACATCAAGAAGCTCCTCCTGAAGAGAAATAATTATAAGCATCAAACTTACACCGGGTGCTAAATGAATTATCGAGCATTTTCCGCTGACAGGTCCAATTACGCCTTACTCGCCAGCGACGACAACGTCGTACATTTTCTCAACCCAAACGGGACGAAACCAGCGCCTCCCGTGTTTCCGGAAGAAAAGCATTTCCACTTTCTTCCGTCATCATTAGATCTAGAGGTTCTATGACTGATGGCGGCCAGCTGTCGGAAACGATGGCGGCAAACAACAGCTGTCAGTGATGCTAGATTTGAACGATTATGCTTTGCGTGGAATTATGATGGTTTTATACAGCGTGCGGGCGATTGAAATAATGACATGCATGTAAAATCCGGTGAGTAAACCGGAGAGGATCTTCCGAAGGATCGTGAGAAGATTAAAGTTCTTTTTTTACCAAAGCCTTCATACCTTTTCTAATAAGTTGTAGTACCTGACATTAAGCAGTGATATGATTACATCTGAACTCGAATATCCTACGCAAACCCGAAGAACTTCATTCTATCCTATCCAATTCGATATTGGATATTGGCTAATAGATAAAACAGTTTTAAAACAAAGTTGAAAACATGAGTCCAAACATTTTGAGCTCAGATATAACACACGTATTTTTTAGACCTCTTCATGTATTACAAATTCAGCTTAGAATCACAATTCATATGCTAAAATAAGCCTCCTGTCAAATTTTCAGCTGATTCGGATAAAATTTCGAGGTGGCTAAGGACATAGTTGGAAGAGTACCACGATGGCCGTCAATATGGCACCGGACCTTCCACGGTCGTTACCACCTCCGCACTCCTCTCCCACCACATTCGAATGCATCGAACAGCATCGAACAAAAGTTTAATATTCAAATTACTAACCTGTTCACAGCATATTTATTCACTTCCCGTGATGATGAACATGTTTATCCAAAAAGTCCTATGTATTTCAGCTCGAATGGTATCATAAATGTGCTATTTTAGCCTTTCGCGATTTGGTGGGCTTATACTGCCTTCACTTCCTCTTAAAGGGCATTGAAAAATCAAGTTTCACTCCTTCTCCGCACATGAGCAGCCCGAAATGTTGATCAAATGCAAATTAAACTTCACTGTTGAAATCAGTCACTTGTTTGAAGCGAAAACTTAATATAAACTGCTATTTTGATAAAAAAACACTAAAACTGATCGCGGGCAATAAAACACCAGCAGCGCAGCAACAAACTAATATTTAGGGTGGCTCAAAATTATTTTGCTCCGCCACGCTCAGTCGAATATGTTTCATATTCTGAGTGTCTTCCGATTGCCAATTAAACATCACTTTTTGAAATCAGTCACTTGTTTGAAGCGAAAACTTAATATAAACTGCTATGATAAAAAACACTAAAAACTGATCGCGGAGCAAATGTAAACACCGGCAGCAGCAAGACAAACTAATATTTAGGGTGGCTCAAAATTATTTTGCTCCGCCACGCTCAGTCGAATATGTTTCATATTCTGGGTGTCTTCCGATGGTTTGGGCTGGTTTGAATAGGGACGGTGCACGGTCTTTCAGGTTTGTATGACCTTGATATGGCGAGTTGAATTTTACATTATCGTTGTGGCGCTTCGTCATTGGGCCCTGGCGAGCGGAGACCATATGATTGGATGAAATATTCGAGCTTTGACTTCATAGACAATGTATATTGAATTGTCGTTCCGATAGTTGTTAGCATGCATGCTAATATGATAATTAGGCTTCTCAGAAAGCATCAGTGAAACGTGTAATTCAACAAAATAGTCAGAATTTGTCTGTGATATCTATCGCACCAGGCGCAGATACTTCATACAAAAAGTGTGACATGGGAGTGAGCCAAAGAGTGAGCGGGGTATGAAATGCTATTTTTTGCGTTACGTAATCAATGGATCTTTCCCAAGGTGTGGTTTTCATTCAGCTGTGGGTTCTCTTTTCGTCGTTTGGAGGAGGGCACTGTATTCATGAATGAAAGGTTTACATACTGCTTTCATACGAACTGAACCGGCTTTGCCCAATCGTTTCGTCCAATTTTTGGAATACACTCGGGCATGGGACGGAATCGATTGAGCGTGGTGGAGCTGGTCAAGACCACCTACTATATTTTTGCTTTTCATAAATACTACACCAATGCTTCTACAGTATATGACAGTTTTTATCGTACCAACACTTTCAAAGCTTTGTTTTGGTACTCAACCCACCTTCACCTTAAGTCGATTTAGTGTTTTTGGGCTATTTTCAATTTTGAAAAAAAAATAACAAGAGATCTAAACGCCGAAAACTGTCGCAGCAACCTCTATACGGAAGTTTTGGTGTGTTCTACAAGTCTTGTGAACATTGCGAATTTATGACAAATCATTGCTAATTTATTATATTATTATTCCTCTTTTTCCCTTGGATATTTTAGTAATATAATTTCTAATGTACGATACCGTTACCGATACCGTTGAATTCTTAAAAATCTGCAAACAAGTTATTCGAACAAAACATAAATCAAATCATATGATATTTGATGCTTACAACAACAATTTTGGTTCATTCCACAATATGTCTGCATGCTTTTATCATTGAGTGCATCGTAGTAAAAAGTGAAATCAAAACATCTTTGTTCGAACAACTTGTTTGAGAGTTTCCGAATCGATTGATAAGCAAATCTCGAAAATCCATCGAAAGATAAAGACGCCATTAGCGTTTGAAATATCCCCTAGTTTCGTGATGATCTCGAATTTGGAAATTTCCGTATTACACCCTGTATCCGAGTCTTCCCCTTGGACGTAGTTTACGTCTAAAGCCAATATCTAATTGATTTGAAAGCATCAAAGTAAGCTTGATATGAACAACAACGGAGAGCCACCATAATATCAATCAAAGCAATCGTGGTATTTCATCAGCAGTCAAAGCCATGTGGTTATCCATCACGGACTGAAGTGACAGTTTTCCAGCAGACTTTCGCTTGTCTAGCAGCATGATAATCTTCACAATTTCCTTCAGCATCCGAGAAGGATTCTCATCAGAATCCAAGAAAAATTCTCATTTGAATCTTTGAAGAATTCCTTTCAGAATCATTGAAAAAATTGAACTGGAATTCAAAAGAATTCACACTGGATTCCTTTCGGTTTCGTTGAGGGATACCCTCGAGAATCTGTGGGGAATACCTTTCATTATCCATTGAGGATTTGTTTTAGAATTCCTAGTTGATTTACTCCGAAATTCCTCCGGAAACATTCGAAGATTTGTTTCGGAGTCGTTCGGAGATTTGCTACGGAATTCCTTGACGATTTGTTTCAGAATATTACGACGATTTGCTTCGATGATTCGATTTGGAATAAATCGACGGTTTGCTTCGGAATTCCTCGAAAATTTAGTTCGGATTTACTCGACGATTTACTTTTGACGATTTGTTTCGAAATCCTTCGATGATTTACTTCGGAATCCCTCATCGATTTGCTTTAACATCCTTGAATTCCCTTTGGAATCGAGGTCCCTCCCGGCGATCCCTCAACAGATTGCTTTACATTGCCAACGAGTTTCCTGAAACATTCACGTTGGAATTCAATGAGGATTTCCGACGGAATCTCTGAAGCATTCCCGTTGGAATCTCTGGAACATTCCTGTCGGAATCACTATAGGATTCTCATCGGAATCCTTGGAGGAATTTTGCATTTTTTTTCACCACGTTTCTTCACCGTTTTTAGTTTGGCGTTCCTCAAGACAGCCACCTCGGTCCATTCTTATTGTTGCTCAACATGAACGATGTGCATCTTTTGTTTTGAAGTGTCTAAAACTGTCATAAACCGATGATCTTAAGCTATATTTTGCGATAAAAGAGCCTAATGACGCAGCCTTTCTTCAACTAAAACCTTTGCCGGATGGTGTCACATCAATCGAATTTCATTAAACGTCTCCAAATGTTCGATTATTTCGTTCGGACGCAAACACTCGCCCTGCCATTTCGACTATGCAATTGAAGGGATACCGCTGAAGCGTGAATCAACAGTGAAAGACTTACTCATCGATTGTAAATTAACCTTCAAGGACCACGTTTCGTATATTGTGTCAAAAGCTACATCGCAGCTAGGATTCTTGTTCCATTTTGGAAAGCGACGTATACTGTTTGAAGGCACTATATTGCTACACTGTGCGTCCTATTTTGGAATATTCATCTACCGTCTGCTTCCCATGTTACCTGGATACCTGGATACCAGGTCTGATTCCACCGCGTGCAGCCAGCGTGTTCGTGGCCTTCCACGAAGTCGCCGGCCCCTCTCTGGTTCTCTGTTGAATATTGTTCTTGCTATTCTTACTTCCGACATTCGCTCTAAGTGAGCAGCCCACTGAAGTCTGCCGTACTTTTTTACGATTCACAATATTTTCTTCTTTGTATACTTGATACAGCTCATGATTCATGTGTCTGCGCCACACACCATTTTCTACTTTCCCTAGTTTCCGAGTATTGTACGCTGCTTTTCGCTTACCCAAGCTCTCCGGTCCGCCTCCTTTAATGTCCATGCTTCATATCCATAAAGGGTCAGTGGTAGGATCAGATTTTTGTATAGAGCAAATTTCGTTTCCGTCTGCATGTTGCGGGACCTAAGCTGGTTACGTAATCCGTAAAAGGCTCGTCTTTTCACTTCACGGGAAACGTCATTGTCACATGTCACAAGCGTTCCAGTAAACAAATTCTTCAACAAGTTCAAACACATCCCCATCAAGCACTCGCTCTGCACCAACACCACTAGGTCTTCCCATATCTCTACCTGCCACCATGTACCTTGTCTTGGTGGAGTTAATGGTTAAGCCTACAACTACTAGTACTACTAGTTAACCTTAGTAAGATGTTGGGTCAATATGACCCAAAACGAAACTTCAAAGTAGAATAACTTTTAACCTGATAATCCGATCGTTCTGAAATTTCTTGACTTTTAATATTTTGTGAAATGAAGCATCTAACATGAAAAAGTATTTTGGTGCAGGAACGACCCACAAAAAGTTACGAATAAGATGTTAGGGTCATATTGACCCAGAAATGTAAATGCTTATAAAACAGTCAAATTTTAACCATTACAAAGTTTATATACCGTTCGAAAGATAAACTCATCAATTTTGTGTCATGGTGATATGCCGGTTCTGGAGACCGCCCACCGGGAAACGCAAGGGACCTTGTCGGTCATATAAGGAAGCACAAAAATTGCTCCATATATGCCTTTCGATCGCTAATTCTTCATAAATAAATAAAGTTGCTCTAGGCGATTGTCGCTCGGAAAGCTTCTTTGCGATGTCTGGCATACCGCAGGGTAGTCATCTGGGACCGTTGATATTCCTTCTCTACTTCAACGACGTGCATCTAGTTCTAAAGGACCGCGATTCATTTTAGATGATCTTAAAATGTTTTGCGCATATGCTCAATAGCCGATTGTCACTTACTACAAGACCAGATCGATGCTTTCGCTCATTGGTGCGATCTAAATCGACTTGTAGTTAACGAAAAGTGCTCGATCATAACTTTTCTCGGAAGAAACAACCGATTACCTTCAACTACTGCCTGTTCGGAACGACTATTGAAAGAGTGCACTGTGAAAGATCTCGGTGTTCTATTGGACTCAAACTGACATACTCGGATCACATTTCATATGTTGATAGAGCATCCAGGTCTCTTGGATTTGTGATCAAAGTGACAAAGACTTTCACAGACATCTACTGTTTGAAAACACTGTATTGCTCTCTCGTGCGATCTACGTTAGAATACTGCTCTGCGGTCTAGGTCAAACTATAATAATGGTGTCGAACGCATCAGATCCGTTCACGTCGATTTATACGGTACGCACTCCGCAACCTTCCCTGGAGAGTTCCGCTACGACTTCCTCGCTACGAGCCGTTGTCAGCTGATCTTAGAACCTCTGTATCCGAAGGGATGTATGCAGAGCATTAACCGTCGCCGATATTTTGCAAGGAAGAATGATTGGACCTCTTCTGCGGCAAATAAACATCAACCACAACCCGACAACTGCGGAGTAACCTAATGCTAAGACTTCCTTTTCGTCGCACAAACTATGGCTGTAGTGCTCTCCATGGTTTGCAGCGTGTCTTCAATAGAGTGGCGTCGGTGTTTGATTTCCACTTGACACGAGATGTCCTCCGCCGGTTCTTCACATCATTTTTACCGACCAGAACAATTGATAGACTATAGTTATTTAATGTATTTGTGATTGTATTGTATTTTAATCCTTGACAATGTTTTTAATGTAGTGATGTGATATTGTATTTATATATATATATATTTTAAACCATCTTTGGGCTTATCAAGTCTGTTGATGTAATAAATAATAAATAAATAAATAAATAAATAAATTCTCTTAAAACGGAAATATATGGTCCATGAGAGGTCTTCGACGAAATTGCCCCAGGTACATGCAAGGTGCCCGGGAACCCGTAGGAAGGATTTCCGTTTTAGCACAAAATATGCGTGCGCGGCTCTTTCGTCATGATTTTCACAAAATAGATAATTATGCGCTCGAAATCTATAATTGACCATTGGCCACTCTTGGAACCTATGAGGTGCCCTTGGGAACCTGTGAAAGGACATTTCCGTTTTACACAAATATGCCGTGCGGCGGCTCTTTCGTTGATTTTCCACCAAACAGATGGTTATGCGCTTGAAATCGATAAGTGACCCATTGGCCTCCTGGTACATGGTGCCCAGGGAACACGTAGGAAGGACATTTCCGTTCAGCACCATGCGTGCGGCGGCTCTTTCGTCATGGTTTTCCACCAAACAGATGGTTATGCGCTTGAAATCGATAAGTGATTAAATTGGCCACTCCTGGAACATGCAATGCCCCAGGAACCCGTAGGGAGGACATTTCCGTTTCAGCACCAAAATATGCGTGCGGCGCTCTTTCGTCATTATTTTCACAAAATAGATGATTATGTGCTTGAAATCTATAATTGACCATTGGCCACTCTTGGATATGAGGTGCCCTCGGGAACCGTAAAGGGACATTTTCGTTTTAACATCAAAATATGTCGTACAGCGGCTCTTTCGTCATGATTTCCACAAAATAGATGATTATGCGCTTGAAATCGATAAGTGACCATTGGCCACTCTTGGAACCTATGAGGTGCCCTTGGGAACCTAGAAGGAACATTTCCGTTTAGCACCAAAATATGCCGTGCGCGCTCTTTCGTCATGTTTTTCCCAAATAGATGGTTATGCGCTTGAAATCGATAAGTGACCACATTGGCCTCCTGGTACGTGCAAGGTGCTCCGGGGAACCCGTAAGAGGAACATTTTCGTTTTAGCACAGAATATGCAGTGCGGCGGCTCTTTCGTCATGATTTTCCAAAATAGATTATTATGCGTTTGAAATCGATAGGTTACCTGGCCACTTTTGAAACCTGATGTCTCCGGAGAACCCGTGGAAGGGATCCATTTTCAACATATGTCATGCGCGGCTATTTCGTCTCCAAATAAGTGCACTCGAAACCGATAATTTACATGTATCCTTTGAGGTACAAGGTGTTTAAAAGCAGATAAGTCGTTTTGAAAATTTTGTCTTGATATAGCCTTACATAGGATCGATGGGCGTAGCCACGGGGGTGGTTTATAAACCCCCAGAGACAAAATTTGTAGAAGAAATTTTTTTCGAAAGAAAAATGTTCAGAAAACCCCTCCCAGACCAATTTTCTGCTACGCCACTGCATAATTATAATTTGATAAGAACACGTAAATGACCCTTCTATTTGTTCCCGGGAGAATCTTATAGATTCCACGAGCGCCAATTGAGATGGTAATTAATTTCAAACGCGTACTCATCTACTTGATAGAAAATCATGAAGAAGAACTACCGCACAGATAATGATGCATAAACGACAACATCCCTTTCTGGATTCCGGCACTCCACAATTACCGAAGTGGCTGGGTTCCCCGGTTGATAAGATTTCAAGAGCATAACCAACTATTTGATGGAAAATGATCGTGCTACATGTCTGTATAAAATATATCTCTTGTACAGGTTCCCAGGATTCTAAAAAGTGGCCAATGGTCTTCAATCGATTTTAAGTAGTGAGTAGGCAAATGTCCTCCTATAGCTCCACGGGGTACTTCATAGGTTCCAAAATGGAAAACGTGGTCACTTATTCATTTCGATATAAGAAATGTCACCTTCTCTGGGTTGAGGGCACCTCATAGGTTCCGAGTGGCCAATGTGTCACTTATCGATTTCAATCGCATAATCACCTATTTTGTGGAAAATCATGACGAAAGAGTCGCCGCGCATATTTTGTGCTAAAGGAAATGTCCCTACTTTCAAGGGCACCTCATAGGTTCGAGATGTGTGGTGACTTATTGATTTCAAGCGCATAATCATCTATTTTGTAGAAAATCATGACGAAAGAGCCGCCGCACTGATATTTTGTGCTGAAACAAAATCTCCCATTCTACGGTTCTGGGCCCTTCTTAGGTTAAGAGTGGCCAATAATCTTCGCGCATAATCATCTTTTTGTGGAAAATCATGACGAAACCGACATTTTGGTCTAAAAAACAATGTTCCTTTCTACGGTTCCAGCACCTCATGGGTTCCGAGTGGCCAATGTGTCACTTATCGATTTCAATCGCAATCATCTATTTTGTGGAAAATCATGACGAAAGAGCCGCCGCATATTTTGGTGCTAAAACGGAAATGTCCTTTATACGGGTTCCCGGGGCACCTTGCATGTACCTGGAGTGGCCAATTTCGTCGAAAGCCTCCCATGGACCATACATTACCGATTTAAGAAAATCTATGAAAATTAGCGATCGAAGATATATAGCGATTTTTTCCCCTTATATGACCAACAAGGTCCCCTGGAAGTCGTTTGGTATGCCAGTGGCCGTGGCCAGCATATCACCACATAGCCACAAAATTGATGAGTTTATCTTTCGAACGGTATATAAACTTTGTAATTCGGTTAAAATTTGACTGTTTTATAAGCATTTGCATTTCTGGGTCAATATGACCCCAACTTCTTATTCGTAAGTTTTTTCTAATATCCGAAGAAGGTTAATGTCCACTACTAGTCGATCGATTCCAGTAAGGTCGACCGTGTGATGATAGTGCCGTTCCTCTGCGCCAGATCTCCTAATAGCGCCTTCGAGTGCAAAGTTGAACAATAATTCGAAAATGCATCACCTGCTTCAATCCGTCTAAGGTCACAAACGAGGTTGACACTTCGTCTGCAAATCGAATACTTGTTTCGAGCCATCCAGTGTTGTACGTATAAATCTAATCAGTTTCGAATATCGGACATTATCTGCCACAGCTCATTTATTTTACTGAATCGTACTGCTAACAAATCAATGATGATGAGTCTAGTTGCCGGAATTCATCAAGGATCATCCGCAGGCTAAACATCTGATCCGTCAGCCGGAGTTCAGAAGGGTGATCCCTCTGTAATTGACACACTCTTATAGATTGGGCATGAGACATGCAGCCATAGATTCTTCATCCTCCCATATTTTGGATAATGTGATGGGTTGATTGATGCAGCTCTACACTTGTTTGAGAAGCTCGACCGCGATCTCTCGTGTCCAGCAGCTTTACGCTGCATCGTTTAGAGCCTTCAACCTCGTCCAGCGTTGGTGATTCGCTTATCGTACTATGTCCATCCTGCTACTAATACACCTTCATTTTCACCGTTCAATCTTCGAAGAGCTCCTTGCGCTGCCTTACCGGTCTTTCAGCAAATTCCCTCTCGGTCATTACACATGGCGGGCTCTGCATCTATGCCGCGCGCATTGACTTCGTAAAACCTCCATTTCGTTTCTATCCATGTTCTCCTGCGCTTCAGCTATCACCACTCTCTTCGATGCCTGCGTGGATTCGTTTCTCTTCTGCCCTTGCTACATTCTACCACTCTCTGTTGGAACGGGCACGAGCCACTAGCATTCGACTCCTAGAAACATTTTTCTCGTCCGTCACTGGCTGGCACTCCTCATCAAACCAACCATTTTGTTGGCATCGCAGTGTCCAAGACTTCCTGCGCTGTTGTCGTCACAGCTTCGTGGATATGTTCCCACAATCTGTTGACGTCGCCAGATCCAGTGGCATCTCCTATACTGTACTGTTCAGCAGCTCCTTCAACTGACAAGCGTTGGATATTGAAACGCATCGTTCCGTTGTTTCGTTAATTCGTGACGCTGGAGAGTCGCGCCCGAATTTTTCAACTACAAGGTAGTGATCCGAGTGGATGATCGGACCTCTGAAGGACCTTACATCTATAACATCCGGAAATGTCGTACGTCGACCAGCATGTGGTCTATCTGTGCAACGGTTCCACTCGGATGTTGCCAGGTGTGTTTGCGGATATTCTTACTTGCAAGTAGGTACTGCTTATTGCCATTCCTCTAGCAGCAGCAAAGGTTGTCGCAGACCATTATCGTTAGTGGAATGAAGGCTTTCCGTACCAATGACAGGGAGAAAAACTCTCTTGCGATCTGCGCATTTGCATCCCACCGAGAAATCTTTACATCATGTGTTGGGCACTCTGTGTAGGCCTTATCAGGCTCATAGAACTCATCCTTCACGTCATCAGGCTTATCGTTCGATGGGGCATAGGTGCTGATCAGGCTATGTTGAAGAATTTGCTCTTTCTCAACACGCAAATGTGGTCGCTTATCGGCTTCCACCGGATAACACGCTTCATCTGCTCACTATGAAGCCAACTCCTCGTTCTGCTCTGTCACCGCCTATAGTAGATGTGGTACTTGAATGAAGTGTTCGCGATGGATCCACCGCCCGGAGTTCACGTTCTCCAGTTCTGGGCCACCGTTTTCCTAGATGGCTACAACACTCAGGCCGACCTTCTGCAGCCCACGATCTAGGAGCCCAGACCGTGCGGGTTCATTCAAAGTTCTCACGTTCCAAGATCCGACTTTCCAAATTTGTCCTTTATTCGTTGCCGGGTCTGTTGCCGTTGAATCAACCCGTTTGCTCTACTTTTGCCTTTCTTGGTAACCAGTCTTCCCACGAACATGTGTGATGTTCAACTAGAGTACTTTTTCTTGAACATGTGTTGAACACCGAACGCAAAAAATCGACGTTCTCGTGTACAGCATTGTACGCAGTACCTGTGAGAATGAACACGTACATAATTACAAAACTGATGTACTTGAACCGTTTGTTTGAGAAACTGCATATGTAACATTTTTGGCCAAAATGAGATTTTGTATATTCTGAATCCTCTTTCAAAAACATGTATTCTGGCAAATAATACAAAAAAAAATTTTTTGTTCAGGAGTGTATGGAATTTTTTTTCGTTTGTTTGAGAAACTTCATATGTCCACCACTTTGAAGAGCAATTATGATTACTGCTTACAGTTTTTGCACGGAAGTCAGGGTGCTTAGTTTTGCCAAAACTATTGATCTGTATCGAAGAAATCGAAAGGTTCGGTGCCAATTTGTTAAAAACGATTTTGTTGTTTTCTCGAAATAGTGCTAAATGGACTTATGCAGTTTCTCAAACAAATGATTCACTTACTTTAGATATGCCTGGCAGAAAGGGAGCAAAGAAAGATCAAAATTACAGTCGTAGACTTTGCACGCTGAGTTGGTGGTACACAATGCAGAGCGGACCTTCCAGTTTTAAATAAACAACATTATTTATTTATTTATTCAGACTAAGGCCGAAGTGGCCTGTGCGATATATAGAGCCTTCTCCATTCGGCTCGTCCATGGCTACGTCGCCAACCACGCAGTCTACGGAGGGTCCGCAAGTCATCTTCCACCTGATCGATCCACCTTGCAGCTGCGCACCTCGCCTTCTTGTGCCCGTCGGATCGTTGTCGAGAACCATTTTCACCGGATTACTCCGACATTCTGGCTACGTGCCCGGCCCATCGCAGTCGTCCGATTTTCGCGGTGTGAACGATGGATGGTTCTCCCAACAGCTGATGCAATTCGTGGTTCATTCGCCTCCTCCACGTACCGTCCGCCATCTGCACCCCACCATAGATGGTACGCAGCACTTTCCTTTCGAAAACTCCCAGTGCGCGTTGGTCCTCCACGAGCATCGTCCAGGTCTCGTGTCCGTAGAGGACTACCGGTCTATCGTTTTGTAGATTGTCAGTTTGGTACGGCGGCGAACTCTATTCGATCGGAGCGTCTTGCGGAGTCAAAGTACGTACGATTTCCAGCCACTATGCGTCTCGAATTTCTCTGCTGGTATCGTTATCGGCGGTCAGTGAGCCCAAGTACACGAATTCTTCAACCACCTCGATTTCGTCACCGATACAAACTCGTGATGGGTGGCAAACATCTCTCTTGACCATCTTCCTATCATTTACTTCGTTTTCGACATGTTGATGACTAGTCCGATCCGCTTAGCTTCCCTTTTCAGTCTGATGGCTTCCTTCCTCTCAAAGTTACTCCAGATATCAATGTCGTCGCGAAACCAAATAACTGGACGGACTTCGTGAAAATCGTACCACTCGTGTCAATCCCTGCCCTTCGTATTACTCCTCAAAGCGATGTTGAATAGCAGACACGAAAGACCATCACCTTGCCGTAACCCTCTACGGGTTTCGAAGGACTACGTATCGTTTATCCGGAAATCCATTTCTGCATTAGCTGCCATAGCTGGTCCCGATCGATTGTATCATATGCGGCTTTGAAGTCGATAAATAGATGATGTGGGCACATTGTATTGCATTTCTGCAATACCTGACGTATCGAACACCTGGTCTGTAGAGCGTTCACCCATAAATCCGCCGGTACTGCCCACGAACTCTCTTGCAATTGGTGTTGGTCGGCATAAAATTTGGGAGAGTACCTTAGGCGGCGTTCAGCAATGTGATTGCGCAGTGTACTCAGCTTATCGCCCTTTTGTAGATGGGACACGACACCTTCCATCCACTCCTGCGGCAGAACCTCATCCTCCCAAACCTTGGAATCACCCAGTGCAGCGCTCTGGCTCCCACCGTGTTTAAACAGCTCTCCTGGTAGTTGGTCAACTCGGGGGCTTTGTTGTTTTCAGCCACGATCCTCCTGGATTCCTGGAGATTGAGCCGGAAGTCGCATTCCTGCGCGCGTGCTCCTGGTTCTACCATACCGCCACCGTTGTCTGCCATATCGCCATTCAGGTCCGTAGTGCTGCCGCCACCTTGGATCACCTCACGCTCGTTCGAAGGTTCCCGTTTATGTCCTTACACTATCGGGCTGTGGCACGTGGCCCTTACGTGAACGTTCACTTCTCATAGAACTTTCGTGCGTCATTAGCGCGGTACAGTTCCTCCGTCTCTTCACGGTCTCGATCTTCCTGCTGGCGCTTTTCCTCCGGAAAATCGAGTTTTGTCTGTTCCGCGCCGTTTGTATCGTGCCTCGTTCGCCCTCGTGCGGTGTTGCAGCAATCTCGCCCATTGCATTCTTCTCCAACTAACTGCTCACATTCGCCGTCATACCAGTCGTTTCTCTGATCCGGAGCCACCGTGCCTAGTGCAGCGGTTCCGGTGCTCCAATGCGGATCGAATATCTCCAGCCATCTTCAAGAGATGCTGCGCCTAGCTGCTCTTCCGTTGGGATCCACTTCCAGCTGCTGCGCGTGTCTTGGGTAGTCTACCGTCTTGTAGCCGCCCAATGTTAAGCCGCGGCGGACGACTCCGACGCGTGTTGATCACCGTCGAGGTTTGAGCGCAGACATCTGCGACGAGGTAGTGGTCGGATTCAATATTCGCACTGTGGTAAGTGCGTACGTTCGTGATGTCGGAAAATTTCCGTCGATTGAACGTGGTCGATTTGGTTTTCCGTTCTTGATTAGGTGTCCATGTGGCCTTGTGGATATTCTTAGGGGAAGAAGTGCTTCGGACTACCATTCCGCGGGGCTGCAAAGTTTATGCATCGTTGGCCGTTGTCGTTCGATACGGTATGCAGACTATCCGGTCCGATGACCGGTCTATACATTTCCTCCTTCCTACCTGAGCGTTCATGTCACCGATGACGATTTTGACGTCCCGCAGTGGGCATCCATCGTAGTCTGCTCCAGCTGCGATAGAACGCTTCTTCTCGTCGTCGGATCTCCTTCGTGTGGGCAGTGCACGTTGATGATGCTATAGTTGAAGAAACGGCCTTTTATCCTCAGCTTGCACTCCTTGGGTTGATTGGCTGCCACCCAATCACGCGTTGGCGCATCTTTCCCAGCACTATGAAGCCGGTTCCCAGCTCGTTGGTGGTGCCACAGCTTTGTGAAGGTAGCCGCTCGATGCCCGCTTTTCCACTTTCTGTCCTGTCCAGCAGATTTCCTGCAGCGCTACGACATCGAAGTTGCGGGATGTAATTCATCGTAGATTATCCTATCGCAACCTGCGAAGCCTACGACTGCAGTTTTCCATGTTCAACTTCCAATCGTGATCCTTTATTCGTCGCCTAGGTCGTTGCCGATTGTATCGAGTCGTATTATCTTCTATGTCGTTCTAATAGTTGTTTTAAAGGCGGCTTATTGGGCCTGCGCAAACCTCCTGTTCGTCGGAGGGCCGTCGTGTCAGGGCTGTTAGCGTCCACCTAACACTTGGCGGCGATATTTTTTAAAGGAAGCTCAAAATAGAAAAAAATATGAAGGGATACAGCCAACACCTCCCCTCCCCTTAGGGTGGAGCCAGAGTACACGCGACGTGCGATGCGACGCGACGCGACAGTGCAACTTGACAGCCTGTTGATAATGATTGTTATTCTTTTACGTGAGTCGCGTCGCGTCGCATCGCACGTCGCGTTTACTCTGGCGGGCACCTTAGGCATCGGGTTTAGTTACGCCGAAACTTATATTCTATTATGTGAACTGGACATATTGTGGCCTCTACACT